>NC_057800.1:109238457-109333262 GCF_018294505.1 Triticum aestivum | reverse complement strand
CCCAGTACTCGCCTAAGTTATGAAAATCCTACCGAGTGAAGAGCAAACCTCTCACTCGGGGGCTTAGCTGCAGCCCAGTGCTCGCCTAAGATATAGAAATCCTACCGAGTGAAGAGCAAACCTCTCACTCGGAGGCTTAGCTGCAGCCCAGTGCTCGCCTAAGATATAAAAATCCTACCGAGTGAAGAGCAAACCTCTCACTCGGGGGCTTAGCTGCAGCCCAGTGCTCGCCTAAGATATAGAAATCCTACCGAGTGAAGAGCAAACCTCTCACTCGGAGGCTTAGCTGCAGCCCAGTGCTCGCCTAAGATATAAAAATCCTACCGAGTGAAGAGTAAACCTCTCACTCGGGGGCTTAGCTGCAGCCCAGTGCTCGCCTAAGTGGATTAAGGAATAAGTCGACTGCAGTGAGCGTCTTGCTTTGAGCCTGCAAAAGACATTTCGAGCCAAAAGCAATCATATTCAAACACCAAGTTCAAGTTGGGATCGATTCCAAAAGGAACCGAAAGTGCTCAGGCACTAAGCCTGTTAAAGTTTATCGGTTACAACTCCACTCGGCATACCGAGGCAAATTTAAAGTGTCAAGTTTAGAAGAAGTTTTTTACCCCTCCTGTGGAGGGCTGGAAGGTGCAACAAACTCATCAAGATCAATTCCATCTGTGATCCGAGTGGCAGCAGCAAGGAAAGTTTCCATAAAGGACCTGAAGTCGTGTTTCTTGGTGTTGGCCACCCGGAGGGCCGCCAGCTTGTCTTCTCGCGCATCTTTGCAGTGGACTCGGGCCAGACACAGAGCAACATCTGCACCGCACCGAGCCGAGGACTTTTTCCACTCCTGCACTCGACCAGGGACTGTGTTCAAGCGAGCCATCAGCGACTCGAGGTCGTTCTGGAGTGTCTCCCCAGGCCAGAGCGTCGAGTCGATGCGAGATGTGGCGACCTTCAGTCTTGCAAGATAGTCCACGATAGCTGCAACACGGGACTCCAGTCGGAAAACATTCATGGCAACTTCGTCGTTCACCGGAGAATTGACGGGGTCAAGGTTTGGTTCCAGCCGGCTAGTTTCTTCTTCAAAGTTTTGACAAAATTCTGCAAGGACGATCACCGAGTCAAGGCAATGGTCGAATGGAAAAACCACGGTTGGAAATGATTGCCGAGCATAGAGATTTACCTTCAAGCATAAGAAACAGCTTCTTGGCAAGACCATTCAGGAAGGCCTCCAGATCTTTTTTCTTCCCAAGAGCAGCTTTCAGATTGGTATTTTCTTGCTCAAGCTTTGCGACTGAAGCTAACTTCTCGTCAACAAGTTTGATCTTCTCAGCTAGTTCAAGGTCTTTCTTCCGTTGGGCCTCCCTCACCTTACCTGCAAGTTACAGCAAGATCAGATTTTGAAACAAATGAAGGGAAAAAGCAGTCGTCAAGGTCTCACCAAACATACCTTCGGTCTCCTCCTTTGCCTTCGTCAGATTCTCCTGAACCAGTTTCAAATTCAGCTCGAGCTGAATGTGCTTGTTTTCCAGCTCAGAGTAGCGAGCCACAAGATCACAGGAGTTCTGCGAAGAACCAATCGACTAAATGTCAAATATAATTCACTTCCGAGTGAAAAAGGAAAAATCACGCGTTTCTAAGACTACAGCCGAATACAAGCATTCGACCGTAGTCTCGGGGACTACACCCAGTGGGTGCACTCAGCGTGCCCCCACTAATCCTATTGAAGATAAAGTCGACCAGTCGACCTCAAAAAAGAGATATATTCTTTAAGACTATAATCGACTGCCAGCAGTCGACCACAGTCTCGGGGACTACACCCAGTGGGTGCACTCAGCGTGCCCCCACCAGTTTGCGAAATCCATTCGACATAGTCGAATGACGGAAAGACTGAACTTATGAAGCCTAAGACCGACTGCCAGCAGTCGACCTTAGCCTTGGAGACAGAGTCGACCAGTCGACCGGTTTGTGAAATCCAGTCGACATAGTCGAATGACGGAAAGACTGAAATTGTAAAGCCTAAGGCCGACTGCCAGCAGTCGACCTTAGCCTTGGGGACTACACCCAGCGGGTGCACTCAGCGTGCCCCCGCTAACACGGAGTTTAACTCGACACACCCAATGGGTGACTACTATAAATTCTGGAAAGAAAAGTTTTTGATAGCATATCCTAACAGAACAAACGGCGGTCGACTGAGCTGAACATTGCTTTGGAGGGCGGAACTGGCGTCGTAAGCTTCCTGGCTCGCATCCCGGATGGTCTTCAACTGCTCCATCATGATCCCTGCCTGGCGTATCACCTCCTTCGCTGCGCCAGCTTGGTCCTCTGGGACGTGGTGCGTCGTGAAGAGGGAGGGCTGCGGAGCACTCGTCAGTGGATCTACGAAAGACACGGTGTGTCGAGTGGTGTTCTCCTCCTCCGCGACCAGAGTCTCAGGCACCGTCACATCCTGGGTCACCCTGCTGACAGACGCTTTCCTACTCCTTCTGTACTTCAGCGGTTCCTCATCTTCATCATCATCAGGGAGAGTGATAACAACATTGGATGGAGCTACAGGAAAGAATCAGGATTAGATCATGAGTCAGTCGACTAAAGACGGTGTTAAGAGTTTAGTACCAGGTTTTGAGGTTGCTGCGTCCTCCATCTCATGGTCGTCAGCCCGGGCCGAGGTCTCAGAAGTAGCAGCACTGCAACTCCAAAGAGTCAGTCGACTAACTCCAGCGCCAACCAGAGATAAAGTTCACACAAAACAAGAAGACTTAAGCAAGACGATTACCCTGATATGGTGGGGATGGACACCTTCATCTTCGGCAGGTGCTTGGTCGGCTTCGACGGGGCCGCCCTGGGCTGCTTCGACGCCTTTTCAGTCGGCGCCGGAGAGGTGGTCCGAGGGCGCTTGGTCGACTGTGTAACAGTCGCAACCCCCTCGCCGCGTTCGGTCGCAGGGTCATGGACAAGTTTCGACCGCCTTTCCGAGCGCGGTGGTGCGACCTCCTCCTCCTCCTCCTCTCCCTCGTCCTCATCGTCATCATCATCATCGTCATCATCATCATCATCAGCCTCAGCGGCGTCCGAGTCCCACTCCTCCTCCTGGCTCTCGCCCCCGCTCGCTTCTCCCTCCTTGGTCAGAGCCTGTGCTCCATTGGGCATCGAGTACAGCTCAGTGAGGGCCTGATAGACATCAAGACAAAGATCAGTCGACCGATCAGCAGAGAAAACAGAAATAAATGTGACGAGAATACAATGGGAAGTGGAGCAGACATACCTTGTTTGGATCACTGTGGCAGTCGAGTGGAGGAATCCTTCTGGCTCCGCGAGGGTTATCTTTGTTCCCAGTAACAGCGGCCATCCACCTTTCCAGAGTGGTATCGTCGACTGTTTCTGGATTGACCCGAGTCACATCCTCAGTCCCGCAGTACAACCACATGCAATGGCTCCGGAACTGAAGAGGCTGGATTCGACGCCTAAGGAAAACCTCCAGGAGATCCATACCCGTCACTCCCTCCCGAACCAACTGAACTACGCGCTCCATCAGCATCTTCACGTCAGCTTTCTCCTCCGGAATCAACTTCAGAGAGGAGGGCTTGTTCACTCGGTCCATGGTAAATTGAGGGAGTCCACTCGACTGCCCCGGCGTCGACTGATCCTGGCAGTAGAACCAGGTCGACTGCCAGCCTCTGACTGACTCGGGAAATGTCATGGCTGGGAAGGTGCTCTTGTTCCTCACCTGGATCCCCAGACCTCCACACATTTGGACAACTCGGGTTCTTTCGTCGCCTGGGCTCGCCTTCTTCACGGTTTGAGAGCGACACGTGAATATGTGCTTGAACAAGCCCCAATGCGGTCGACAGCCCAGAAAACTCTCACACATGGACACAAACGCGGCAAGATAGGCGATAGAATTCGGGGTGAAGTGGTGGAGTTGCGCTCCAAAGAAGTTCAAGAAACCACGGAAGAAAATGCTCGGTGGCAAAGAGAATCCGTGGTCGACATGGGTAGCCAGAAGCACGCACTCACCCTCTTCCGGCTGGGGCTGCCACTCTTTCCCCGGAAGCCTCGCAGCTCCATGAGGGATCAGGCCCTCGTTGGCCAGGTCGAGGAGATCCTTCTTCGTGATGGTCGACTGGATCCAATCTCCCTGGACCCAGCCTTTCGGCAGGCGAGATCTAGACGAAGACCCGCCGCAGCTGGTGGATCTCCCCTTCGCCTTCTCCGTCGCCGACGCCTTCTTCGCGCGCTCCAGCGCCGCCGTCTTCTCCTTGACCATGGCTACCGGCGAGGCGCGTGAGGAGAAGTTGTGCGGAGGCGAGAGCATGCGCGTTGGGCGGAGACGAAGGGAGCAGAGAGAGAATGCTGAGGCACTGTTCAAAAAACCCTCGCCGGGTGCATTTATAAGATCCCTTCCGAGTGGATGACAGGTGGGCCCGGTCGATCTAATCATATCCTGTAGCAGTTGCGCAAGCGTAATACGTGGCGAAAAAAGCGGCGCGGGAATCGAGGCGTCTATGCCCCGTCCCATCCGAGCGCCGCAGTCCGCTCCGCTTCGCGCGCTCCCCAAAATTCCGTATCTCGCGGAATCCGTGGACGGCAGATCAGTCTGCCAGACGCGGGATTTTCCTGCGATCCGTCGCTCGGAAATCAGCGAAGTCCAAAAAGATCACTCGACGAAGAAGAAGAATGGATCGAGTCGACTGAAGAAAAGTTGTTCACTATCAACAGAGAGAATTTTTTGGTTCAAAAACAGCGCACAACCAGTATGCAAAAGCTAATCGAAAACAACATCAACTCCTTCATCACTCAAGCCTCAATCCATTCGGGGGCTAATGATGGAGTCACATACCTAGGGTAGGGTGACGGACCTGATCTAAGTACCCTGCCCGAGGACACCCTTAGAAGAGATCACCTTCCAGTCGACCTATGAAGGACTCACTCGACTGACTTGAAGGACTCGACCACGAAGACTCACTCGACCACCAGAAGGTCAAGAAGCACTCTGCACTGCAACGGCCTGTAATTAAGTAGACTTTATGATAGTAAAGACACTTTATGTGGGGCGTTACCTGTAACGCCCCGGACTTAATACACCTTAAACCCTTCATTACGTGGGTTGGCTGGGGTCCTGGCGCACTCTATATAAGCCACCCCCCTCCATAGGCAGAAGGGTTCGGCACCTTGTAATCCATATACACATAATCCACTCGACCGCCTCCGGGCTCCGAGACGTAGGGCTTTTACTTCCTCCGAGAAGGGCCTGAACTCGTACATCTCTTGTGTTTACAACCTCTCCATAGCTAGGACCTTGCCTCTCCATACCTACCCCCCACTTTACTGTCAGACTTAGAACCACGACAACGATCTGCCCCGCGGCTGGAAGCCGTTGCGCGATATCCGCGGCTAAGTATCCAGCCCCACGTAGTTTTTTATGTGTCCCTCCGTGACGGAGGAGACCATCCACTTGCCTCCCGCTCCGGACATGTTTGGGGAGAGTTGAGGAGAAGGATATGGACTTGGGCGCTGGAGCTCGAGTGCGCAAAAATGGATGAGCAAGGAGGAAGAAGGCGTGGGTAGAAAAAGGTGAAACCTTATTCCTTTATAAGGGCGGACGAAACTATGCGCCCCCACTAGCGTGGTAAAACTCGCTTATCCCCCAAGCGTCGTAATTGATGGCGCGGTTGGGTTACCCACGTCCGTATTGATGGGAATCCCGTAATAAGGGGACATGATCTCTGCTTCGACAAGATGTGCCAAGGAAACCGCCTCGCAAAACACACTGAGATAGGTTATGAAAAACGATTCGAATAAAGACCTGGCTGTGGTGTGATGTCATGCTACGGGGTACGTCAGCAGATCAGATTTGTGGAAATATTATTCTCTCTACGGTGGTATGTGGAACTTGTTTTGCAGAGCCAGACACGATCCTCGTGTTCAAAATCTTCTATGAATTATTCGGAGGAGGAACCTGCCTTGCAATGCCGAAGACAATCTGCATGCCGGACTCATCATCATTGAAGCCTGGTTCAGGGGCTACTGAGGGAGTCCTGGATTAGGGGGTATCCGGACAGCCGGACTATATCCTTTGGCCGGACTGTTGGACTATGAAGATACAAGATTGAAGACTTCATCCCATGTCCGGATGGGACTCTCCTTGGCGTGGAAGGCAAGCTTGGCAATACGGATATGTAGATCTCCTTCCTTGTAACCGACTCTGTGTAACCCTAGCCCCCTCCGGTGTCTATATAAACCGGAGGGTTTTAGTATGTAGGACAACATACAATCATACCATAGGCTAGCTTCTAGGTTTTAGCCTCTCTGATCTCGTGGTAGATCAACTCTTCTACTACTCATATTATCAAGAATAATCAAGCAGGACGTAGGGTTTTACCTCCATCAAGAGGGCCCGAACCTGGGTAAAACATCGTGTCCCCTGCCTCCTGTTACCATCCGCCTTAGACGCACAGTTCGAGACCCCCTACCCGAGATCCGCCAGTTTTGACACCGACAAAGATCTTTATCGGTCAAAATGCATAACAACATACGTTGTCCCCTTTGTCATCGGTATGTTTACTTGCCCAAGATTCGATCATCGGTATCATCATACCTAGTTCAATCTCGTTACCGGCAAGTCTCTTTACTCGTTCCGTAATGCAACATCCCGCAACTAACTCATTAGTCACATTGCTTGCAAGGCTTATGATGTGCATTACCGAGAGGGCCTAGAGATACCTCTCCGACAATCGGAGTGTCAAATCCTAATCTCGATCTATGCCAACTCAACAAACACCATCAGAGACACCTGTAGAGCATCTTTATAATCACCCTGTTACGTTATGACGTTTGATAGCACACTAAGTGTTCCTCCGGTATTCGGGAGTTGCATAATCTCATAGTCATAGGAACATGTATAAGTTATGGAGAAAGCAATAGCAATAAACTAAATGGTCATAGTGCTAAGCTAACGGATGGGTCATGTCAATCACATCATTCTCTAATGATGTGATCCCATTTATCAAATGACAACTCATGTCTATGGTTAGGAAACTTAACCATCTTTGATTAACGAGCTAGTTAAGTAGAGGCATACTAGTGACACTCTGTTTGTCTATGTATTCACACATGTACTAAGTTTCCGGTTAATACAATTCTAGCATTAATAATAAACATTTATCATTATATAAGGAAATATAAATAACAACTTTATTATTGCCTCTAGGGCATATTTCCTTCAGTCTCCCACTTGCACTAGAGTCAATAATCTAGTTCACATCGTCATGTGATTTCACACCAATACTTCACATCTTTATGTGATTAGTTCACATATTCATGTGTCTAATACCCAAAGGGTTTACTAGATTCAATTATCTAGTTCACATCGCTATGTGATTAACACCCAAGGAGTGGTCATGTTTTGCTTGTGAGAGAAGTTTAGTCTACGGGTCTGTAATATTCAGATCCGTATGCATTTTGCAAATTTCTATGTCTACAATACTCTGCACGGAGCTACTCTAGCTAATTGCTCCCACTTTCAATATGTATCTAGATCGAGACTTAGAGTCATCTAGATCGGTGTAAAAAGGTTGCATCAACGTAACTATTTACGACGAGCTCTTTTATCACCTCCATAACCGAGAAATATTTCCTTAGTCCTCTAAGGATAATTTTGACTGTTGTCCAGTGATCTAGTCCTAGATCACTATTGTACTCCCTTGTCAAAAACATGCTAAGGTATATAATAGGTCTAGTACACAGCATAGCATACTTTATAGAACCTATGACTGAGGCATAGGGATGACTTTTCATTCGCGTTCTATTTTCTGCCGTGGCCGGGTTTTGAGTCTTTACTCAATTTCACACCTTAAAACTCAGGCAAGAACTCCTTCTTGACTGATCCATTTTGAACTCCTTCAAAATCTTAACAAGGTATGTACTCATAAAAAGTCTTATCAAGCGTCTTGATCTATCTTTATAGATCTTGATGCCCAATATGTAAGTAGCTTTACAGGTAATTATTTCTTTGAAAAACTCCTTTCAAATTCTCCTTTATGCTTTCCAAAAAATTCTACATCATTTATGATCAACAATATGTCATTCACATATACTTATCAGAAAGGCTGTAGTGCTCCCACTCACTTTCTTGTAAATACAGGCTTCACCGCAAGTCTGTATAAAATTATATGCTTTGATCAACTTATCAAAACATATATTCCAACTCTGAGATGCTTGCACCAGTCCATAGATGGATCGCAAGAGCCTGCACACTTTGTTAACACCTTTAGGATTGACAAAACCTTATGGATGCATCATATACAACTCTTTTTTAATAAATCCATTAAGGAATGTTGTTTTGATATCCATTTGCCAGATTTCATAAAATGCGACAACTGCTAACATGATTCGGACAGACTTTTAAGCATCGATACGAGTGGGAAAATCTCATCATAGTTAACACCTTGAACTTGTCGAAAACCTTTTGCGACAATTCGAACTTTGTAGATAGTAACACTACTATCAGCGTCCGTCTTCCTCTTGAAGATCCATTTATTCTAAATGGCTCATCGATCATCGGGCAAGTCAATCAAAGTCCATACTTTGTTCTCATACATGGATCCCATCTCAGATTTCATGTCCTTAAGCCATTTCGCAGAATCTGGGCTCATCATCGCTGCTCATAGTTCGTAGGTTTGTCATGGTCAAGTAACATGACTTCCAGAACAGGATTACCGTACCACTCTGGTGCGGATCTTATTCTGGTTGACCTACGAGGTTCGGTAGTAACTTGATCAGAAGTTTCATGATCATCATCATTAGCTTCCTCAATAATTGGTGTATGAATCACTAGAACTGATTTCTGTGATGAACTATTTTCCAATAAGGGAGCAGGTACAGTTACCTCATCAAGTTCTACTTTCCTCCGACTCATTTCTTTTGAGAGAAAGTCCTTCTCTAGAAAGGATCCATTCTTAGCAACGAATATCTTGCCTTCGGATCTGTGATAGAAGGTGTACCCAACAGTCTCCTTTGGGTATCCTATGAAGACACATTTCTTCGATTTGGGTTGGAGCTTATCAGGCTGAAGCTTTTTCACATAAGCATCGCAGCCCCAAACTTTAAGAAACGACAACTTGGGTTTCTTGCCAAACCGCAGTTCATAAGGTGTCGTCTCAAAGGATTTTGATGGTGCCCTATTTATCGTGAATGCAGTCGTCTCTAAAGCATAACCCCAAAAACGATAGCGGTAAATCAGTAAGAGACATCATCGATCGCACCATATCTAATAAAGTGTAGTTACAATGTTCGGACACACCATTACGTTGTGGTGTTCCAGGTAGCATGAGTTGCGAAACTATTCCGCATTGTTTCAAATAAAGACCAAACTCATAACTCAAATATTCACCTCCACGATCAGATCGTGGAAACTTAATTTTCTTGTTACGATGATTTTCCACTTCACTATGAAATTCTTTGAAGTTTTCAAATGTTTCAGACTTATGTTTCATCAAGTAGATATACTCATATCTACTCAAATCATCTGTGAAGGTTAGAAAATAACGATACCCGCCGCGAGCCTCAACACTCATTGGACCGCACACATCAGTATGTATTATTTCTAAAAAGTCTGTTGCTCGCTCCATTGTTCCGAAGAACAGAGTCTTAGTCACCTTGCCCATGAGGCATGGTTCGCAAGCATCAAGTGATTCCAAAAGTCCATCAGCATGGAGTTTCTTCACGCGCTTTACACCAATATGACCTAAACGGCAGTGCCACATATAAGGTGCACTATCATTATTAACTTTGCATCTTTTGGCTTTAATATTATGAACATGTGTATTACTACGATCGAGATTCAATAAACCATTTATATTGAGTGTATGACCGGAGAAGGTTTTATTCATGTAAATAGAACAACAATTATTATTTGACTTAAATGAATAACCGTATTGCAATAAACATGATCCAATCACATTTATGCTCAACGCAAACACCAAATAACATTTATTTTAGGTTCGACACTAATCCTGAAGGTAAAGGGAGTGTGCGATGGTGATTTTATCAACCATGGAATCACTTCCAACACACATCGTCACTTTGCCCTTAACTAGTCTTTGTTCATTTTGCAACTCCTATTTCGAGTTACTAATCATAGCAACTGAACGAGTATCAAATACCTAGGGGATACTATGCACACTAGTAAAGTACACATCAATAACATGTATATCATATATAATTTTGTTCACTTTGCCATCCTTCTTATGCACCAAGTATTTGGGCAGTTCCGCTTCCAGTGACCATTTCCTTTGCAGTAGAAGCACTCAGTTTCAGGCTTGGGTCTAGCTTTGGGCTTCTTCATGGGAGTGACAACTTGCTTGCCATTCTTCTTGAAGTTACCTTTCTTTCCCTTGTCCTTTTACTTGAAACTAGTGGTCTTGTCAACCATCAACGTTTGATGCTTTTCTTGATTTCTACCTTCGTTGATTTCAGCATCACGAAGAGCTCGGGAATCTTTTTCGTCATCCCTTGCATATTATAGTTCATCACAAAGTTCCAGTAACTTGGCGATAGTGACTAGAGAACTCTGTCAATCACTATCTTATCTGGAAGATTAACTCCCACTCGATTCAAGCGATTGTAGTACTCAAACATTCTGAGCACATGCTCACTGGTTGAGCTATTCTCCTCCATCTTGTAGGGAAATTACTTGTCAGAGGTCTCATACCACTCGACTCGGGCATGAGTCTGAAATACCAATTTCAGCTCTTGGAACATCTTATATGCTCTGCGACGTTCAAAACATTTTTGAAGTCCCGGTTCTAAGCCGTAAAGAACGGCGCACTAAACTATCAAGTAGTCATCATACCGAGATTGTCAAATGTTCATAACGTCTGCATCTGCTCCTGCAAAAGGTCCGTCACCTAGTGGTGCATCAAGGACACAATTCTTCTGTGCAACAATGAGGATAATCCTTAGATCATGGAGCTAGTCCTCATCATTTCTACTAACATCTTTTAACATTGTTTTCTCTAGGAACATATCATAAATAAAACGGGGAAGCTATATGCGAGCAATTGATCTACAACATAGATATGCAAATACTATCAGGACTAAGTTCATGATAAATTAAAGTTCAATTAATCATATTACTTTAAGAACTCCCACTTAGATAGACATCCCTCTAATCATCTAAGTGATCACGTGATCCATATCAACTAAACCATGTTCGATCATCACGTGAGATGGAGTAGCTTTCAATGTTGAACATCACTATGTTGATCATATCTACTATATGATTCACGCTCGACCTTTTAGTCTCAGTATTTCGAGGCCATACCTGCATATGCTAGGCTCGTCAAGTTTAACCAGAGTATTCTGCATGTGCAAAACTGGCTTGCACCCGTTGTATGTGAACGTAGAGCTTATCACACCCGATCATCACGTGGTGTCTCAGCACGAAGAACTGTCGCAACGGTGCATACTCAGGGAGAACACTTATACCTTGAAATTTTAGTAAGGGATCATCTCATAATGCTACCGTCGAACTAAGCAAAATAAGATGCATAAAAGATAAACATCACATGCAATCAAAGTATGTGACATGATATGGCCATCATCATCTTGTGCCTTTGATCTCCATCTCCAAAGTACCGTCATGATCTCTATAATCACCGGCAAAACACCATGATCTCCATCATCTTGATCTTTATCAACGTGTCGTCACATGGCCGTCTCGCCAACTATTGCTTTTGCAACTATTGCTATCGCATAGCGATAAAGTAAAGCAATTATATGGCGTTTGCATCTTATGCAATAATGAGACAACCATAAGGCTCCTGCCAGTTGCCAATAACTTTAACAAAACATGATCATCTCATACAAAAATTTATATCTCATCACGTCTTGACCATATCACATCACAACATGCCCTGCAAAAACAAGTTAGACGTCCTCTACTTTGTTGTTGCATGTTTTACATGGCTGCTACGGGCTTCTAGCAATAATCATTCTTACCTACGCATCAAAACAACAACGTAGTATAGCGATTGCGTTTTGATCTTCAGAAAGAATCCCGTTCATTGAAATCGATTCAGCTAAAGTTGGAGAAACAAACACCCACTAGCCACCTATGTGTGAAGCACGTCGGTAGAACCAGTCTCATGAACGCGGTCATGTAATGTCGGTCTGGGCCGCTTCATCCAACAATACCGCCGAATCAAAGTATCAACTAGTCACGGCAAGCAATATGTATATACCCACGCCCACAACTCCTTTGTGTTCTACTTGTGCATATAACATCTATGGATAGACCTGGCTCGGATGCCACTATTGGAGAACGCAGTAATTTCAAAAATTTCCTATGCACACGCAAGATCCATCTAGGTGATGCATATCAACGAGAGGGGAGAGTGTTGTCCACGTACCCCCGTAGACCATAAGCGGAAGCGTTAAGTAACGCGGTTGATGTAGCCGAACATCTTCGCGATCCAACCGATCAAGTACCGAACGCACGGCATCTCCGTGATCTGCACACGTTCGGCTCGATGATGTCCCTCGAACTCTAGATCCAGCTGAGGCCGAGGGAGAGTTTCGTCAGCATGACGGCGTGGTGACAGTGATGATGAAGCTACCGACGCAGGGCTTCGTCTAAGCACTACGACAATATGACCAAGGTGTGTTTCTATGGAGGGGGGAACCGCACACGGCTAAAACAATTGGCAACTTGTGTGTTCTAGGGTGCCCCCTGCCCCTGTATATAAAGGAGCAAGGGGGATGCTGGCCGGCCGTATAGGGCGCGCCCAAGGAGGGCAATCCTACTCCTAGTAGGAGTTGGACACCCCCTTTCCTAGTCCTACTAGGAGAAGAAGGAAGGAGAGTGGAAGGAGAAGGAAGGAGGGAGCGCCGCCCCTCCCCTTAGTCCAATTTGGACTAGGCCCATGGGAGGGGGGGCGGCCAGCCCTTGGCTGCTCCCTCTCCCTCCCTTAAGGCCCAATAAGGCCCATACCTTCCCCGGTGGTTCCGATAACCCTTCCGGCACTCCGATAAGTACCCGATACACCTCGGAACCATTCCGGTGTCTGAATACAGTCATCCAATATATCAAAATTTATGTCTTGACCATTTCGAGACTCCTCATCATGTCTGTGATCTCATCAGGACTCCGAACTACCTTCGGTACATCAAAACACATTAACTCATAATATAGATCGTCATCGAACGTTAAGCGTGCGGACCCTACGGGTTCGAGAACTATGTAGACATGACCGAGACTCATCTCCAGTCAATAACCAATAGCAGAACCTGGATACTCATATTGGTTCCTACATATTCTACGAAGATCTTTATCGGTCAAACCACATAACAACATACGTTGTTTCCTTTGTCATCGGTATGTTTACTTGCCCAAGATTCAATCGTTAGTATCATCATACCTAGTTCAATCTCGTTACCGGCAAGTCTCTTTACTCATTCTGTAATGCAACATCCCGCAACTAAATCATTAGTCACATTGCTTGCAAGGCTTATTTTGATGTGCACTACCGAGAGGGCTCAGAGATACCTCTCCGACAATCGGAGTGACAAATCCTAATCTCGATCTATGCCAACTCAACAAACACCATCCGAGACACCTATAGAGCATCTTTATAATCACCCAGTTACGTTGTGACATTTGATAGCACACTAAGTGTTCCTCCGGTATTCGGGAGTTGCATAATCTCATAATCATAGGAACATGTATAAGTTATGGAGAAAGCAATAGCAATAAACTAAACGATCATAGTGGTAAGCTAACGGATGGGTCATGTCAATCACATCATTATCTAATGATGTGATCCTGTTTATCAAATGACAACTCATGTCTATGGTTAGGAAACTTAACCATCTTTGATTAAGGAGCTAGTCAAGTAGAGGCATACTAGTGACACTCTGTTTGTCTATGTATTCACACATGTACTAAGTTTTCGGTAAATACAATTCTAGCATGAATAATAAACATTTATCATGATATAAGGAAATATAAATAACAACTTTATTATTGCCTCTAGGGCATATTTCCTTCAGTTTGACTGATAAAGATCTTCGTAGAATATGTAGGAACCAATATGAGCATCCAGGTTCCTTTATTGGTTATTGACCGGAGATGAGTCTCGGTCATGTCTACATAGTTCTCGAACCCGCAGGGTCCGCACGCTTAACGTTCGATGATGATTTGTATTATGAGTTATGTGATTTGGTGTACCAAAGATTGTTCAGAGTACCGGATGAGATCACAGACATGACGAGGAGTCTCGAAATGGTCGAGACATAAAGATTGATATATTGGACCATGTTATTCGGACACCGGAAGTGTTCCCGATAGTTTCGGATAAAACCGGAGTGCCGGAGGGGTTACCGAAACCCCCCGAGGAAGTAATGGGCCTTAGGGGAGAGAGAGGGCAACAGCCAGGAGGTGGCGCCCCCACCCCAAGGGGAGTCCGAATAGGACTAGGGGAGGGGGCGCGACCCCTCTTTCCCTTTCCCTCTCCCTGTCCTTCCTTCTTCTCCTACTTGGACTAGGAAAGGAGGGACCGATTCCTACTTGGAGTAGGATTCCCCCCCTTGGGTGTGCCCCTTGTGGCTGGACGGACTCCTCCTCCCCTCCTTTATATACGGGGAGGGGGGAACCCCATAGACACACAAAGTTGATCTTTAGCCATGTGCGGTGCACCCCTCCACAGTTTTACACCTCGGTCATATTGTCGTAGTGCTTAGGCGAAGCCTTGCGTCGGTAACTTCATCATCACCATCAACATGCTATCGTGCTGACGGAACTCACCCTCAGCCTCAGCTGGATCAAGAGTACGAGGGACATCGCCGAGCTGAACGTGTGCAGATCATGAAGGTGCCGTGTGTTCGATACTTGATCGGTTGGATCACGAAGACGTTCGACTACATCAACCGCGTTACTAAACGCTTCCGCTTTTGGTCTACGAGGGTACGTGGGCACACTCTCCCCGCTCGTTGCTATGCTTCCCCTAGATAGATCTTGCATGATCATAGGAAAATTTTGAAATACTATGTTCCCCAACACGAATCATGTTAGCAATTGCCACATTTTATGATTATGAAATTTGGCAAATGGATGTAAAAACTGCATTCCTTAATGGATTTCTTAAAGAAGAGTTGTATATGATGTAACCAGAAGGTTTTGTCGATCTAAATATGCTAACAAAGTGTGCAAGCTCTAGCGATCCATTTATGGACTGGTGCAAGCCTCTCGGAGTTGGAATATACACTTTGATAGTGTGATCGAAGCATATGGTTTTATACAGACTTCTGGAGAAGCCTGTATTTACAAGAAAGTGAGTGGGAGCTCTATAGCATTTCTAATATTATATGTGGATGACATATTGTTGTTTGGAAATAATATAGAATCTCTGGATAGCATAAAAGGATACTTGAATAAGATTTTTTTGATGAAAGACCTCGGTGAAGCTGCTTATATATTGGGCATCAAGATCTATAGAGATAGATCAAGACGCTTAATTGGACTTTCACAAAGCACATACCTTGATAAAGTTTTGACAAAATTCAAAATGGATCAGTAAAGAAAGTGTTCTTGCCTGTATTACAAGGAGTGAAGTTGAGTCAGACTCAATGCCCGACCAATGCAGAAGATAGAGAGAAAATGAAAGTCATTCCCTATGCCTCAGCCATAGGTTCTATCATGGATGCAATGTTGTGTACCAGACCTGATGTGTGCCTTGCTATAAGTTTAGCAGGGAGGTACCAAAGTAATCCAAGAGTGGATCACTGGACAACGGTCAAGAACATCCTGAAATACCTGAAAAGGACTAAGGATATGTTTCTCGTATATGGAGGTGACAAAGAGCTTGTCGTAAATGGTTACGTCGATGCAAGCTTTGACACTGATCTGGATGAATCAAAGTGGCAAACCGAATACACATTTATATTGAATGGTGAAGCTATAAGTTGGTGCAGTTCCAAGCAGAGCATCATGGCGGGACCTACGTGTGAAGCGGAGTACATAGCTGCTTCGGAAGCAGCAAATGAAGGAGTCTGGATGAAGGAGTTCATATCCGATCTAGGTGTAATACCTAGTGCATCAGGTCCAATGAAAATCTTTTGTGACAATAATGGAGCAATTGCCTTGGTGAAGGAATCCAGATTTTACAAGAGAACCAAACACATCAAGAGACGCTTCAATTCCATCCGCGATCAAGTCAAGGAGGGAGACATAGAGATTTGCAAGATACATACGAATCTGAATGTTGCAAACCCGTTGACTAAGCCTCTTCCACAAGCAAAACATGATCAGCACCAAGACTCCATGGGTGTTAGAATCATTACTATGTAATCTAGATTATTGACTCTAGTACAAGTGGGAGACTGAAGGAAATATGCCCTAGAGGCAATAATAAAGTTGTTATTTATATTTCCTTATATCATGATAAATGTTTATTATTCATGCTAGAATTGTATTAACCGGAAACTTAGTACATGTGTGAATACATAGACAAAACAGAGTGTCCCTAGTATGCCTTTTCTTGACTAGCTCGTTAATCAAAGATGATTAAGTTTCCTGACCATAGACATGTGTTGTCATTTGATGAACAGGATCACATCATTAGAGAATGATGTGATGGACAAGACCCATCCTTTAGCTTAGCATAATGATTGTTAAAGTTTTATTGCTATTGCTTTCTTCATGACTTATACATATTCCTCTGACTATGAGATTATGCAACTCCCCAATACCGGAGGAATACCTTGTGTGCTATTAAACGTCACAACGTAACTGGGTGATTATAAAGATGCTCTACATGTGTCTCCGATGGTGTTTGTTGGGTTGGCATAGATCAAGATTAGGATTTGTCACTCCGAGTATTGTAAGAGGTATCTTTGGGCCCTCTCGGTACTATAAGCCTTGCAAGCAATGTGACTAACGAGTTAGTTACGGGATGATGCACTACGGAACGAGTAAAGAGACTTGACGGTAATGAGATTGAACTAGGTATGATGATACCGACGATCGAATCTTGGGCAAGTAACATACCGATGACAAAGGGAATAACGTATGTTGTTATTGCTGTTTGACTGATAAGGATCATCGTAGAATATGTAGGGACCAATATGAGCATCCAGGTTCCGCTATTGGTTATTGATCGGATATGAGTCTCGGTCATGTCTACATAGTTCTCGAACCCGTAGGGTCCACACGCTTAACGTTCGATGACAATTTGTATTATGATTTATGTGTTTTGGTGACCGAAGTTTGTTCGGAGTCCCAGATGAGATCACAGACAAGACGAGGAGTCTTGAAATGGTCGAGAGGTAAATATTGATTTATTGGAAGGTTATATGCGGACTCGGAATGGTTCCGAAGAGGTTCGGGGATTTTTCAGAGTACCGGGAGGTTACCGGACCCCCCCCCCCCAGGAAAGTTAATGGGCCTCATTGGCCATAGTGGAGAGGAGGAGGCAGGCCACAAGAGGTGGCGCCCCCCATAGCATTCCGAATTGGACAAGGGGTGGGGGCGCGGCCCCCCTTTCCTTCTCCCTCCCCCCTCTTTCCCCTTTCCCCCTCTCCGTTGGAAGGAAGGGGGGAGCCGACTAGGACTAGGAGTCCTAGTGGGACCCCCCCCCCCACTTGGCGCGCCCTAGGGCAGGCCGGCCTCCCCTCCCCTCCTTTATATACGGGGGCGGGGGCACCCCCAAGGCACATAAATTGTTCTCTTAGCCATGTGCGGTGCCCCCCTCCATAGTTTACTCCTTCGGTCATAGCGTCGTAGTGCTTAGGCGAAGCCCTGCGCGGATCACATCACCATCACCACGCCGTCGTGCTGACGAAACTCTCCCTCGACCCTCTGCTGGATCAAGAGTTCGAGGGACGTCATTGAGCTGAACGTGTGCTGAACTCGGAGGTGCCATACGTTCGGTACTAGATCGTTTGGATCGTGAAGACGTTCGACTACATCAACCGTGTTAACCTAACGCTTCCGCTTTTGGTCTACGAGGGTACGTGGACACACTCTCCCCCTCTCCTTGCTATGCATCTCCTAGATAGATCTTGCGTGATCGTAGGATTTTTTTTTTGAAATTGCATGCTATGTTCCCTAACACTCCTCCCGCGCGCCCAAGAAGTCTCCCACCTCAGACTATGATGTTGAGGAGGCTGAGAGAACCACCACCGAAAGATCATCACCGGTAACCTCTATGTCATGTTGTCTATCATTGACGCCTTAGTGGCATGTGGCGTTGTCATATCCAATAGCCAATAGTTGCACCAGGAGCATTTATTTGTGTTGCTCGTGCATCGTAGTTATAGGTCAAGGACAACAACACGTTTGGCCAGTAGCTCGCGTGACCGATGATGTTACGTCCAAAGGGTTCCTTAAGTCACCGGGCCTCGACCCACCAGGCCACGAGGCCCCAAGGTCGCTTCACGCCCCAACCATCACCCCCGCTTGTGGTCTCTCTAGAAGGAAGGAGCCCACAACTTTTTTTTCTTCACACAATGTCTCAAAACATTAAAGTCACCACCAACTCTGTAAGGAATAGTTATATTACCAAAAAGGAGACACGCTTCAGGAGAAATTCCTCATGAGCAGAACCATGGACTACCAGCAACCCCCATTTATTTTTCGTATTGATGTCCACATGTTAATTTGCACAGTGCACTTGCCTTTAGAATAAGACCTGACCTCAAAGGTTTAATTCTTAGTACCACATAGGATGCCACCAGATTTGTCAATAGAAGGTAGCCAAGTCCAGATAAATGTATTAAAGGGGTCTATCTTCCTAAAATAACTAGGCAGAAATATATTTTCCCATTGTTTCCTGCAGACCCAATAAGTTTAGGGAATGGTCACTAATCGGTGCCGAGAAGCAGATGGTCATTCTTTTCTTGCCTGCCCCTCTACAATTCTCATTTGGAACATTTATTCTGACATTGAGATCTGGTAACTCTGCTAAGGGGGTGCGCAGAGTTACCACAATTCACAGGGATACAATACTACAATACTATTCTTTGGCTTCTAGTCACATGCCTAGAAAGCAAAACATCATCTTTTTCCGAACTTTTCTTCTTTCTAGACCTAGTTGTTTCAAAGAAGCTTCCTCAAAATCATTACTATCCAATCCAACCAACTCAAATATATAGGAGCTTTTGTTTACCCAAACAAGTCATTAGTAGTAGGTTGAACATGAGTAGTACAAGATTTTTCAAGCAAATTCCCTCTAACATCTGACTCTCTCAACACATCAATGCAAGAAAATCATTCTCATGAATTGACACAACCATTTTAGCCACTCTACACATCATCTCTTGATTAGAGAAAGAATCAAAATAATTTTTATTCACTAAAGGGGAGTCACCTTCCAGATTTCTTTTACTGGCAAGATTATCAACTCTAACTTCCATATTTTTCGGTTGGGTCCGAGCATTGTGTTGACTGAACCTCAATTTGATCGCGAGAGCCAAAGGTGTGATAGGAATAACCTCATCAGTATAATCAAAAGAAGGAGATTGTACCATGTACTCATTGGAGACCTTCAGGGTAGGGTCCACCTCACCCACCACCTCGAACATCTGAGTAGAGTTAGTACCAACCTCGACATAATATCTAGAATAACTTCTAGGAAAATAATGGACCCCGATAACACCCGAGCATTCATGATTTCACCATGGCAAATCTAACGCTTTCGATGGAAATTTTAGTGACACGAGGATGGCAATTTTAGTTGGCAAGCATGGCAAATCCGTGGTCAGTGTATTTTTGCAAGTAAATTGTTGTGCATGCCAACTAAACTTGCCATCCTCACGTCGCAAATTTTTTCATAAAATCGTTCGATTTGCCATGGTCAAATCCCGAATGTTCGGGATTTACCTTGTTATTTAGAGGAACCATGTTTAGCAGGAACATGAGCCACAATAGTAAGGGTGTTATGTGGGATAACCCACTTGTTAGAGGTCATAGCCACCTGAATAACTTCTTCCATTGCCCCATCATTTCCGCGAGCCAGACTCACAATCAGAAGAGTACTATCCACTTCACTTTTTAAAGATTCAGACAACTATTTATCATCGGAAGCCATTGGACAAATTTTCCCCATGCTCATCAGAATGCCCAACTCTGTTACTACCAAGGGACTCAGAATTATTTGTACCATGAACATTATCCTGCCTTCTATGTGTATGAGTTTAATTTAGATTTTCAACTATGTCTCTGGCAACAGAATACAATATCAACAGGCGGGTTACTCACCAGGACTTCCTCAATTTCATATTGAAAATTGTAAAAAAACAACCTCCTAGCACCCTTAAGCAACAACATGGAGTTCGTTAATGTTCCTGCAGCCAATCTTGACTCACACAGAGGAATGACGATGTACAAGTTATGTTATTGAAAATCCGTTCTTCTAGCAGTTCCGGTTTGAGCCCAACCAGACCACCAACAAATCACACATTTCTTTCACATCTTTTAGCAAAAGGAATTTTGCTCACTTTAACTGAAGCAACTTCCAGAACACCTTCAGAGCCAACAACATCTGACCAAGGAGATAATCTCACAATAGCATCACACAATTTAAGTGTCATACTTTCAATGTATAAAGCCCTTTCCACCTCTCTAACATTAGGAAATCTCATAACATACTGACTAGGACCAATCACCCGAGCAGGGATGGCAGTTTTGCCCATGGGTACGGGTACCCGCGGGTACCCTACCCGAAAACAATGGGTATGGGCAGGACTTGAAGAGATTTTCTACCCACGGGTAATGGGTACCCATACCCGCAAAATATATGGGTAGGGCATGGGTAAGAAATTGTGCCCATGGGTAACCCAATGGATACCTAGAAAAAATTAATAAATGAAAATAACTCCTATAACATGTGGGGTTAACATCCAACTCATATGGTCCAACCCTAAATCTCGCATTCCTTAAACAAGTCATAGCTCATAGGCTCATAATCACCTGCTCGCCACTCCTCAAACATCCTATGTGACTCCTCAAAAGATGAAATATCGACTCTTAGCTACCAGACTCTTGTCGAACACTAGATCCAGTGATCCCCAATTCCCACCACCGCCTTCCACTACGTCGGCCTTCCACCAACCGTTGCTCATACTCCCCTAATGCCTCCAAGAGGCCACCCACTGGAGGAGGCCACATACGTGCTATACTACTCTACCATGATCACTTGAATTTTGAACTCATTTCTCTACCTCTTAAGAATTTGAATGCTATATATTGTACCCAATTGATACCCATTGGGTATAGGATACCCGATGGGTATGGGCATGAGTGTCAGTTTATACCCATGGATATTGAAGTGGGTGGGTGTAAAAAGTTCCTATGGGTATGGGTTTGGGTAGAAGGAGGTTGTACCGGCCCATACCCTATCCATTGCCATCCCTACGAGCAGCACAACACCTACCAGCCCCAACATAAGTACAAAATTCATGTTCTTCCTCTCTACCAGTTGTAGATCCCTCAGTAATAGTAATGGCTATGCTACTAGACCGGTCTTTGATTTGCTTAATAATACAGTAATCATGAATATAGTAGAATCCCTGACCTCTAGACTGGAAAGCACACATGGCAGACGTGCATTCCCATGGTAAAAAATCAGTGCAAATAACATAGATCCATTCTTGTTGCAACATTCACAGAAAGCTTGCGGTCACTTTGTTGTGTAATGGCCAACAATGTTGTAGATCTGACAAACCTCAGGATTTTTGTTGTGATTGTTGGTGAGGGCTGGTGGATCTCGCCCTTAAGGAGGCAAGGGTGACTTCGTAGGTTGACGATGAGTATTGTTGCCGCCTCCAGCATCGGCAAGCGGATGGGTGGCTTCACCCTCACTGCTCATGGCACTGCAGATCGATCTGACAAATCACAACAGTTTCCTCCCATCTATTGTTACTACTATTCGCAGATGGAGACAAGGCGTTGGAGGGGGAATTGCTATGCTACGGATGTATGGGCTTCCAGGGAGCCCGGAGAGAGATGTGCAAAGTTGTTTGAAAATAAGATGGTGATTGATAAGGACTCGAAAGGAAATTAAAGGAAGAAATAAGACCTGACATGGAATTTTGGTGTGAGTGAGAGAATGTTTTCTCTCTTACAAAAAAAGAACTTGAGTGGAAGACAAATGCGAGAACCAAAAAGCACATACGGAATCAGGTGCAACACGCACGGCCAGATCTGGCAGTGACACTGCGCCCATTTGAATCGTCAAATATAGTAAAAAAGGAATCCAACCTATCAATATTGGAAGAGAGCATACGAATCGAACCTGATCATCGACCACTAGCCTGCCCGCAGCTGCAAGGCCGGGCAGTGCGCGCGCGCGTAGTGCGGATTCCGCGCTCGGCCCAAGCGCGTGGTTACACGTCGAAAGCGGCTGGGCGATCGACTATAAAAGGGGATGCAGGCCACACAGTTTTAGGCAGCACCGAGCTAAGATCAAACACAAGGCACCGAGCCGTCTTGTCTTGTAGCATCATCTTAGCGTGTGTGCTGCTAATCCTCGTAAGTGATCACGAGTCGTTTTCATACTTCCGTAGGTATTATCTTCTTGAATTTGTGGACTGGTTGTGCTTACTGTTCGTTGTGATTATAATTGGGACAAAGTAGTACAACGGTTGATCGTTAATTAATTTACCTTTTGTTGGTAGTTTTCAAGCATGGGTGGAGGCCACGACATGCACGGCAGCCCCAACGGCGGCGTGAAGGGCTTCGTGTCCGGCCTCGTTAACGGCGGCAAAGGCCACGGCTACGGGTCATCGTACGGCCAGGGGCACGGCTACGGCGGCGGCCATGTACAGGGCTACCAGCAGGGATACGACGGGCATGGACAGAGCTACGAGACCGGGTACGGCGGGCATGCGCAGCACGGGCACGGCGGCTACGAGCACGGGTACGGCGGCGGGCATGTGCAGCAGGGACACGGGCACGGCCACGAGCACGGGTACGGCGGACACGGGCAGCAGCACGGATACGGCGGCGGCCACGCGCAGCTCGGGTACCCTCCCGCTGCCGGCGCCTACCCTCCACACGGCGGATACCAGGCGCACGGCTACGCGCCGGCGGCCTACCCCTCTCACGGGGGGCACCAGGGTAAGTAACGGGACTATATCTACACCATCTATGCACCTTCATTCATCAACTGTCAAATTTGAGACGTACGTACGGGACACATAAAACGTGCGCATACGTGGGTGCAGGTCACATGGGATCATACCACACCGGGCATGGCGGCGGGCACCACCACGGCGGCAAGTACCACGGCGGCAAGTACAACGGCGGCAAGCACGGCAGTAAGTGGATCAGGTGAAGTGGCGCGCGCGGCAGCGCGTACGTGCGTGTGCGCCTCCATGACATGCCTCAGTTGATCACTAACCATGCTCTCCGTATGCTACCTAAATAAGAGCGATATATGCATGGTGTGTGATACTTTGTAGCTTTCGTTTCAGCTGGTAATGATGTGTGTGGTGACCTAATAAGTCTGTGTGTGGCTTAGTACGAAAAATTTGTGTTCACTGTACTGATGAATTACAAGGTATATGTACCACCGTGCTCGGCCTGTGTGTACTGATGCATCAAATAAAACTTCCTATTGAATGCTCGCTTTTATTTGAATAATGCTACACATACAAAGGTTTACACGAGTTTTACAAACAGGTGGGTTTTGATTGGAGATTAAGAAGGAGGAAGGGCCCACCCCCCTGAAAATCAGGGGGGCAGTGGTTAGTTAGAAAGAAAGAATCCTAGTCAGCGTGTAATTACGTGTAACTCTTTGTATGTTTAGCATTATTGCTTTTATTTAGGGTATGGGGCCATTTGCGCTACTCTGGTAGGAGAACAAAGCAGCAGAGGGTGTGGAAATCTGTGAGGGGAAAGGGATGAGGAGGAAGGGGTAACAAAGTACTGCCTTCGATTTATTTTCTCAACTTAAGAAAAATCTTGTACCTAGGTACAAATTTTTTTAGAACCTCGCCGGAGGGCGGGGAGCTCCCGCATTGCATTTAGAAGAAGCATAATTCGTCCGATTAATGAAGGAAGCCAGGCCTACAAACTACACAAGGGAACAGTTAATTAAGAAAAAAAGATGAAACCAGCACAAACCTGACAAGCAATCAGGGCACATCATCCGAGCCGGATACAAGTGTGCCTAGGCCCAAGACCATCCGAAACACCACACACCTAACCAAGTGAAGCTCCCCGACCTCAAGACCATGCTCGCAACCATATGTGTACTTGCGCTTAACCTTATGAAGAACTTGATCAAGCATTTATCTCTACCAAGAAACAAATTGGTTGGATCATTATATGCGTGAGTGGCTTCTTGTACATCTATAGGTAAGATTTCATTTTCTCTTGCACATCCTCCCTGGTGACTTTCTTGGATGTCGCGCCCTTAAGAAAATCCCTGAAAGCTTCAGCCCACTTAAATTCAGTGCCCTTGGAAGCCGGGACGTTGTAGTTTTTGTTTCGGCACAATTAGAGGCCGCTTCAATCTGTGCATGAACCGGTGCATCGAGCAAGGAGCGTGGCACAACGTAATGGGACCGAAGCTGCTCAAGAAATCATGCAACAAGGTTGATAATGTCGGGCCTTGCGGCTCGCAAATGTCATGAAGCGACTCATTGGACTCAGAAGTCATCAGGTTGCGAGGGTCACCTGACGTTGTCAAACCACTCCAACTAATCTAACAAGCAAAGCCGCTTGTGTCAGCTCCATGCCATTGCTTGGAGTCACAATCTACCATAACTTGCTCCTCCACACCTTGAATCATCATCTTGGCCAAGACAAGATGCAAAGCATGATACACATCCTCAAACTGTGCCAACATACACTGGCGGAGCTTAGTGTAGACCAAGGGGGGCCATGCCCCCCCCCCTATTTAATTTTGGCATTCATTGAAGTGCATGCTAGCTTTTAGGCCCAATTATTTTTTTCAACGACTGATTAGTCCCTCCTGGCCTACTAATTGTTCCCCTTGAGTCATGACCCCTCTTAAATTTTGCTCAAGCTCCACCACTGCCATCGTAGCTAGTAACTCGAAGGTGCCACCGCTAACACTGATCTTGCTGATATCCTTAGCACCCGCAACAAGAAGACGTGCAGATTCCTCGTGCTCACACTAGGAAGGGGAGGGAGCAGTGGAGGGAGCCAAGAACACTGAGGGAGAACAAACTTGCTATCGAAGTCGTCCAACTACTCCAAAAGGCATGCGACCCAAGTTGTGCAGTCCTGGATAGCAGCCACCATGTGCAAAGCGGCTGAACAACCTCGCCCAAACGAGAGACAAACACAACCCACAACTCAGCGCGTAGAGTCTCCACCTGTATTGTAAGGAGAGGTTGTAGCAGCCCCAAAACAGCGGTAGCCATGCCGGGATCAGTAATAGAGCCTCCAGAGCATGCACGGTAGGATGAACAACAACTGAAGTCCACAAAGCGTTGTTGTTGATGTTGAGGGGTTGGAGGAAAGCGGCTGCACTCGCCAAGCAAGCATGCCTCGCGATCGACATGGAGGCGAGTAGGAGCGTTGATGAGGAGCTTGACCAGCTGGTCGACACAACGGGTAGTTACATTCTCGATCGCCAGGGCAGCGGCAACCCAAGCACCAGACAAGATCACGACAGACAATGATGAAGTGGTCCGGCGCCTAGCAGTGAAGGATAGGCCGAACTCCGCTTGAAGGTGAGGCGGAGTCTAGTCTCCTTCCTGCGAGGAAGATTGGGTGCCTTCTGCAGCCTCGGGCGATGCCATCATGATGGCATGACAAGATCACTCCATGATATGGATGACAAAGAAAGGGGTCAATAAGAAGGTAAGCTCACCCTTAGTTGTCATAAATGAGTCAACTGATGGTGACTAGATTGGTTACAAAAATGTTAAGGTCGGCGGCATGGCAGGAGGTGAGATAAGAACGTACCAATTCAGGCCGCCACACCGTGGATGTTAGGGTCAGGGTGGGGGAGGGGGCGGCATCGAGAGAGTGCAAAATGTTAGAAATGGCTATGAATAAGAAATCCATAAAAATATAGGGACATAAATATTGTTGTGAGTGGGCAAAGACAAAAAAAAATAGGGACATAAATATTGTTGTGAGTGGGAGGGAGATAAATTCCAAAACCGAAAAGCACGAATGGATCAGGTGCTGTGACACACTGCACCCATGCTAACCGTCTAATAAGAGAAAGAACGAATCTAACCTTTCGATCTTTTCGAAGAGAGCATACGGATCGAACCTGACCGCCAAATTTATTAAACATATATTGAAAAAAGAATCTAAACCGACGTGCGTGGTTCACGCGGGTGGTACGCGTCGCCGAATCAGGCCGCGCGAGTATAAAATGGGTCGCACTCTCGACAGTTCTTGAGCAGCAACGAGCTAGATCAAACACAAATCGCCGAGCGATCATCTCTCCGTGTGTGCTAGCTTCTAATTCTCGTAAGTGATCACGAGTCGTTTCATATGCATTTTGTTCGCTTTACAAGCTTGCAACTCGTCAATAGCTAACGGATTGATCTTATATTTATTGGTGACTAGTAATCGATCATGGGTGGAGGCCACGACATGCACGGCGGCCACAACGGCGGCGTGAAGGGCTTCGTGTCCGGCCTCGTTAACGGCGGGAAAGGCCACGGCTACGGATCGTCATACGGCCAGGGGCACGGCTACGGCGGTGGCCACGTGCAGGGCTACGGCGGCCATGGCCAGAGCTACGAGCACGGGTACGGCGGGCATGCGCAGCACGGGCACGGCGGCTATGAGCACGGGTACGGCGGCGGACATGCGCAGCACGGCCATGGCCACGAGCACGGGTACGGCGGACACGTGCAGCAGCACGGATACGGCGGTGGCCACGCGCAGCTCGGGTACCCTCCTGCCGCCGGTGCCTACCCTCCGCACGGCGGTTACCAGGCGCACGGCTACGCGCCGGCGGCCTACCCCTCTCACGGGGCGCACCACGGTAATACGCACCTTCATTCATCAACTGGGAAGTAAGTTTGAGACGCTGGGGACGCCATAAAACGTGGGCGCATGCGTGGGTGCAGGTCACATGGGATCGTACCACACCGGGCATGGCGGCGGGCACCACCACGGCGGCAAGCACGGAGGCAAGTACCATGGCGGCAAGCACGGCAGTAGGTGGTGAAGTACTGAAGTGGCTAGCTGCAGCCATTGCTGGCGCGCTCTACGACGTCCACGTACCTGTGCGCCCCCATGGCCAGTTACGTACGCTGGCGTATCTCCATCATCTGCCTTAGTTGATTCACCATGCTCCGTTGTAGCGACCAATAACGTCTTACATTACTGAGACGAAGGGAGTACTACCTAAATAAAGAGCTACGCGTGCATGGGCAAGGTGTGTGGTATGTAATGTCTGTGTACCTTAAAAAATGTAATGATCTATGTGGTGACCTAAGTCTGTCGTGCGTGACTTAATAGGAGTACTACATAAACATAATTTTTATTTTTAGTCGACTGGAAATGATTGGCCTCTAATCTAATTGTCACGCTGGTTCCATCGTTCCCTTACCGGGCCTATGCTTTCCCTGCTCCTTTTCTCTGGCCGCCCACTAAGACTCTCGGTGTCGTTGTCTTTTCATTTTTTATTTTAAAGTTTATCTTTCTCTTTTATTCTGAATAGTAAGGTGCCCGTGCGTTGCAAGGAACATCAAAATGCATTATTCAGGATGGTATTTTGAGGGTAACATCATGTGTAAAAAATATCAAAATCTGTTTCCCACATATTCATTCTGCTCCTGAACTCACAAGCATCTAAGTGAATAGTAAATGCAGGCAAACCAACAAAAAACATTTTTTTTGAAAACAAACACGTTTGAGTGTGCAGTTCCATGCAGAACTTCGTGAAGACATAACATACATGGTGCTTCGCAAAAACAAATACTCAAAAAAATTTAACAGTTTTGCTAAAGCACATCTAGATATGCCCTAAATATTGCATATCTAAGTCCTATACCATTGATTTTATGTAAAGATTCGTGCATATCTAAGTCTTTTTTCCTTTTCTTTCTAGTTTGATTGGGTCACTTAGATGTGCAATAACTAGAGCATATCTAGATGTGCCCTAGATAGACCCAAACTTTAAGATAGTTTTGTAAGTATCCATTTTGTTTATTTTCTAGACCACGATGAATGTTATTTTTCACAAAATGTTGCACACAGCCTGAACAGTTCAAAATGTTTGTTGGCCAAACATTTATTTTTTTGAATTTATTGCTACTATTTGAGCTCAGGAACTAAGTTCATGCCCCATCTTTCTTGTGTTGTTTCCACAACAATGGGTAAAAAATTAGGAGGAACCTAGATTAGAGTCTTACGCGCTGCCCGTCCAT
The DNA here is from genome assembly GCF_018294505.1 of Triticum aestivum. Taxonomy (NCBI): domain Eukaryota; kingdom Viridiplantae; phylum Streptophyta; class Magnoliopsida; order Poales; family Poaceae; genus Triticum; species Triticum aestivum. The sequence goes on along the minus strand of NC_057800.1, from coordinate 109,304,909 downwards.
TTTCACACTGTAATGTTAAGGATTGATACAAATAAATGAAGCAAAATACTGTCTTGTTAAATTAAGTTAATAAAGCTATTCATTTCATTTCATATCCTTACAATGCAAAAAATTTGAAAAATGTGCCGCTACATAGAGAACCACCCCTTGGTTTTTCTCCTATCTGGCGATCGCATCGCCAGCGAGTCCCCGCTTCGATCAAGTGCCCCTCGACTCGCGTGGGGTGTGCGAGTACGCTGCCCGTTCCTAGCCCCGGGTAGCGATGGAACCTGCAGCGAACGCCCAGTCAGGAACCAGCGGTGGTGGCGGCGCCGCCAGAAGGCCGGATCTGGGTGATTTCCTAGAGCAACTCAATCTGGACAACACAGACTTTGATGATCTGGTAATTGATGAGGACGATCCTGTGATCAACGAGTGCGTGAGATGGTTGGCCCTTGCTAGGGTTCATACAGAGAAAAGCTTCAGCCAGGCAGCCTTCTACTGAAGGAAATATGCCCTAGAGGCAATAATTTAGTTATTATTTATTTCCTTATAATCATGATAAATGTTTATTATTCATGCTAGAATTGTATTAATCGGAAACATAATACATGTGTGAATACATAGACAAACAAAGTGTCACTAGTATGCCTCTACTTGACTAGCTCGTTAATCAAAGATGGTTATGTTTCCTAACCATGAACAATGAGTTGTTATTTGATTAAAGAGGTCACATCATTAGTTGAATGATCTGATTGACATGACCCATTCCATTAGCTTAGCACACGATCGTTTAGTATGTTGCTATTGCTTTCTTCATGACTTATACATGTTCCTATGACTATGAGATTATGCAACTCCCGTTTGCCGGAGGAACACTTTGGGTGCTACCAAACGTCACAACGTAACTGGGTGATTATAAAGGAGCATTACAGGTATCTCCAAAGTAGATGTTGGGTTGGCGTATTTCGAGATTAGGATTTGTCACTCCGATTGTCGGAGAGGTATCTCTGGGCCCTCTCGGTAATACACATCACATAAGTCTTGCAAGCATTACAACTAATATGTTAGTTGTGAGATGATGTATTACGGAACGAGTAAAGAGACTTGCCGGTAACGAGATTGAACTAAGTATTGGATACCGACGATCGAATCTCGGGCAAGTAACATACCGATGACAAAGGGAACAACGTATGTTGTTATGCGGTCTGACCGATAAAGATCTTCGTAGAATATGTAGGAGCCAATATGGGCATCCAGGTCCCGCTATTGGTTATTGACCGGAGACGTGTCTCGGTCATGTCTACATTGTTCTCGAACCCGTAGGGTCCGCACGCTTAAGGTTTCGATGACAATTATATTATGAGTTTATGAGTTTTGATGTACCGAAGGTTGTTCGGAGTCCCGGATGTGATCACGGACATGACGAGGAGTCTCGAAATGGTCGAGACGTAAAGATTGATATATTGGAAGCCTATGTTTGGACATCAGAAGTGTTCCGGGTGAAATCCGGATTTTACCGGATTACCGGGAGGTTACCGGAGCCCCCCGGGAGCCATATGGGCCTTCATGGGCCTTAGTGGAAAGGTGAAGGGGCTGCCCACAAGGGCTGCGTGCCTCCCCCCTTCCCCTAGTCCTATTAGGACTAGGAGAGGTGGCCGGCCACCCTTCTTCCCCTTTCCCCCTTGGGAATCCTAGTTGGAATAGGATTGGGGGGGGGGGAGTCCTACTCCCGGAAGGAGTAGGACTCCTCCTGCGCCTCTCTCCCTGGACGGCGCCCCCTCCCCCCTTGGCTCCTTTATATACTGAGGTAGAGGCACCCTAGAACACACAAGTTGATCCACGTGATCTGTTCCTTAGCCGTGTGCGGTGCCCCCTGCCACCATATTCCTCGATAATACTGTAGCGGAGTTTAGGCGAAGCCCTGCTGCTGTAGTTCATCAAGATCGTCACCACGCCGTCGTGCTGACGGAACTCTTCCCCGACACTTTGCTGGATCGGAGTCCGGGGATCGTCATCGAGCTGAACGTGTGCTCGAACTCGGAGGTGCCGTAGTTTCGGTGCTTGATCGGTTGGATCGTGAAGACGTACGACTACTTCCTCTACGTCGTGTCATCGCTTCCGCAGTCGGTCTGCGTTGGGTACGTAGACAATACTCTCCCCCTCGTTGCTATGCATCACATGATCTTGCGTGTGCGTAGGAAATTTTTTGAAATTACTACGTTCCCCAACAGTGGCATCCAAGCCTAGGTTATTTATGTTGATGTTATATGCACGAGTAGAACACAAGTGAGTTGTGGACGATACAAGTCATACTGCCTACCAGCATGTCATACTTTGGTTCGGCGGTATTGTTGGACGAGACGACCCGGACCAACCTTACGCGTACGCTTACGCGAGACCGGTTCCCTCGACGTGCTTTGCACATAGATGGCTTGCGGGCGACTGTCTCTCCAACTTTAGTTGAACCGAGTGTGGCTACGCCCGGTCCTTGCGAAGGTTAAAACGGAGTCTATTTGACAAACTATCATTGTGGTTTTGATGCGTAGGTGAGATTGGTTCTTACTTAAGCCCGTAGCAGCCACGCAAAACATGCAACAACAAAGTAGAAGACGTCTAACTTGTTTTTGCAGGACATGTTGTGATGTGATATGGTCAAGGCATGATGCTGAATTTTATTGTATGAGATGATCATGTTTTGTAACCAAGTTATCGGCAACTGGCAGGAGCCATATGGTTGTCGCTTTATTGTATGCAATGCAATCGCGATGTAATGCTTTACTTTATTACTAAACGGTAGTGATAGTCGTGGAAGCATAAGATTGGCGAGACGACAACGATGCTACGATGGAGATCAAGGTGTCGCGCCGGTGACGATGGTGATCATGACGGTGCTTCGGAGATGGAGATCACAAGCACAAGATGATGATGGCCATATCATATCACTTATATTGATTGCATGTGATGTTTATCTTTTTATGCATCTTATCTTGCTTTGATTGACGGTAGCATTATAAGATGATCTCTCACTAAATTATCAAGAAGTGTTCTCCCTGAGTATGCACCGTTGCGAAAGTTCTTCGTGCTGAGACACCACGTGATGATCGGGTGTGATAGGCTCTACATTCAAATACAACGGGTGCAAAACAGTTGCACACGCGGAATACTCAGGTTATACTTGACGAGCCAAGCATATACAGATATGGCCTCGGAACACGGAGACCGAAAGGTCGAGCGTGAATCATATAGTAGATATGATCAACATAATGATGTTCACCGATGAAACTACTCCATCTCACGTGATGATCGGACATGGTTTAGTTGATTTGGATCACGTGATCACTTAGAGGATTAGAGGGATGTCTATCTAAGTGGGAGTTCTTAAGTAATATGATTAATTGAACTAAATTTATCATGAACTTAGTACCTAATAGTATCTTGCTTATTTATGTTGATTGTAGATAGATGGCTCGTGTTGTTGTTCCGTTGAATTTTAATGCGTTCCTTGAGAAAGCAAAGTTGAAAGATGATGGTAGCAATTACACGGACTGGGTCCGTAACTTGAGGATTATCCTCATTGCTGCACAGAAGAATTACGTCCTGGAAGCACCGCTGGGTGCCAGGCCTGCTACTGGAGCAACACCAGATGTTATGAACGTCTGGCAGAGCAAAGCTGATGACTACTCGATAGTTCAGTGTGCCATGCTTTACGGCTTAGAATCGGGACTTCAACGACGTTTTGAACGTCATGGAGCATATGAGATGTTTTAGGAGTTGAAGTTAATATTTCAAGCAAATGCCCGAATTGAGAGATATGAAGTCTCTAATATGTTCTATAGCTGCAAGATGGAGGAGAACAGTTCTATCAGTGAGCATATACTCAAAATGTCTGGGTATAATAATCACTTGATTCAATTGGGAGTTAATCTTCCAGATGATTGCATCATTGACAGAATTCTCCAATCACTGCCACCAAGCTACAAGCGCTTCGTGATGAACTATAATATGCAAGGGATGAACAAGACTATTCCCGAGCTCTTCGCAATGCTGAAAGCTGCGGAGGTAGAAATCAAAAAGGAGCATCAAGTGTTGATGGTAAACAAAACCACTAGTTTCAAGAAAAAGGGCAAAGGGAAGAAGAAGGGGAACTTCAAGAAGAACGGCAAACAAGTTGCTGCTCAAGAGAAGAAACCCAAGTCTGGACCTAAGCCTGAAACTGAGTGCTTCTACTGTAAGCAGACTGGTCACTGGAAGCGGAACTGCCCAAAGTATTTGGCGGATAAGAAGGATGGCAAGGTGAACAAAGGTATATGTGATATACATGTTATTGATGTGTACCTTACTAATGCTCGCAGTAGCACCTGGGTATTTGATACTGGTTCTGTTGCTAATATTTGCAACTCGAAACAGGGGCTACGGATTAAGCGAAGATTGGCTAAGGACGAGGTGACGATGCGCGTGGGAAACGGTTCAAAGTCGATGTGATCGCGGTCGGCACGCTACCTCTACATCTACCTTCGGGATTAATATTAGACCTAAATAATTGTTATTTGGTGCCAGCGTTGAGCATGAACATTATATCTGGATCTTGTTTAATGCGAGACGGTTATTCATTTAAATCAGAGAATAATGGTTGTTCTATTTATATGAGTAATATCTTTTATGGTCATGCACCCTTGAAGAGTGGTCTATTTTTATTGAATCTCGATAGTAGTAATACACATATTCATAATGTTGAAGCCAAAAGATGCAGAGTTGATAATGAAAGTGCAACTTATTTGTGGCACTGTCGTTTAGGTCATATCGGTGTAAAGCGCATGAAGAAACTCCATACTGATGGACTTTTAGAACCACTTGATTATGAATCACTTGGTACTTGCGAACCGTGCCTCATGGGCAAGATGACTAAAACACCGTTCTCCGGTACTATGGAGAGAGCAACATATTTGTTGGAAATCATACATACCGATGTATGTGGTCCGATGAATATTGAGGCTCGTGGCGGATATCGTTATTTTCTCACCTTCACAGATGGTTTGAGCAGATATGGATATATCTACTTAATGAAACATAAGTCTGAAACATTTGAAAAGTTCAAAAAATTTCAGAGTGAAGTTGAAAATCATCGTAACAAGAAAATAAAGTTTCTACGATCTGATCGTGGAGGAGAATATTTGAGTTACGAGTTTGGTGTACATTTGAAAAACTATGGAATAGTTTCGCAACTCACGCCACCCGGAACACCATAGCGTAATGGTGTGTCTGAACGTCGTAATCGTACTTTACTAGATATGGTGCGATCTATGATGTCTCTTACTGATTTACCGCTATCATTTTGGGGATACGCTCTAGAGACGGCCGCATTCACGTTAAATAGGGCACCATCAAAATCCGTTGAGACGACGTCTTATGAACTGTGGTTTGGCAAGAAACCAAAGTTGTCGTTTCTGAAAGTTTGGGGCTGCGATGCTTATGTGAAAAAACTTCAACCTGATAAGCTCGAACCCAAATCGGAGAAATGTGTCTTCATAGGATATCCAAAGGAAACTATTGGATACACCTTCTATCACAGATCCGAAGGCAAGACTTTTGTTGCTAAATTAGGAAACTTTCTTGAGAAGGAGTTTCTCTCGAAAGAAGTGAGTGGGAGGAAAGTAGAACTTGACGAGGTAACTGTACCTGCTCCCTTATTGGAAAGTAGTACATCACAGAAAACTGTTTCTGCGACACTTACACCAATAAGTGAGGAAGTTAATGATAATGATCATGAAACTTCAGAACAAGATACTACTGAACCTCGTAGGTCAACCAGAGTAAGATCAACACCAGAGTGGTACGGTAATCCTGTTCTGGAAGTCATGCTACTAGATCATGATGAACCTACGAACTATGAAGAAGCGATGGTGAGCCCAGATTCCGCAAAGTGGCTTGAAGCCATGAAATCTGAGATGGGATCCATGTATGAGAACAAAATATGGACTTTGGTTGACTTGCCCGATGATCGGCAAGCAATTGAGAATAAATGGATCTTCAAGAAGAAGACTAACGCTGATGGTAATGTTACTGTCTACAAAGCTCGACTTGTCGCGAAAGGTTTTCGACAAGTTCAAGGGGTTGACTACGATGAGACTTTCTCACCCGTAGCGATGCTTAAGTCTGTCCGAATCACCCGTAGCGATTGCCGCGTTTTATGATTATGAAATTTGGCAGATGGATGTCAAAACTGCATTCCTGAATGGATTTCTGGAAGAAGAGTTGTACATGATGCAACCGGAAGGTTTTGTCGATCCAAAGGGAGCTAACAAAGTGTGCAAGCTCCAGCGATCCATTTATGGACTGGTGCAAGCCTCTCGGAGTTGGAATAAACGTTTTGATAGTGTGATCAAAGCATTTGGTTTTATATAGACTTTCGGAGAAGCCTGTATTTACAAGAAAGTGAGTGGGAGCTCTGTAGCATTTCTGATATTATATGTGGATGACATATTACTGATTGGAAATGATATAGAATTTCTGGATAGCATAAAGGGATACCTGAATAAAAGTTTTTCAATGAAAGACCTCGGTGAAGCTGCTTACATATTAGGCATTAAGATCTATAGAGATAGATCAAGACGCTTAATTGGACTTTCACAAAGCACATACCTTGACAAAATTTTGAAGAAGTTCAAAATGGATCAAGCAAAGAAAGGATTCTTGCCTGTGTTACAAGGTGTGAAGTTGAGTAAGACTCAATGCCCGACCACTGCAGAAGATAGAGAGAATATGAAAGATGTTCCCTATGCATCAGCCATAGGCTCTATCATGTATGCAATGTTGTGTACCAGACCTGATGTGTGCCTTGCTATAAGTTTAGCAGGGAGGTACCAAAGTAATCCAGGAGTGGATCACTGGACAGCGGTCAAGAACATCCTGAAATATCTGAAAAGGACTAAGGATATGTTTCTCGTATATGGAGGTGACAAAGAGCTCACTGTAAAAGGTTACGTTGATGCAAGCTTTGACACTGATCCGGACGATTCTAAATCGCAAACCGGATACGTGTTTACATTAAACGGTGGAGCAGTCAGTTGGTGAAGTTCTAAACAAAGCGTCGTAGCGGGATCTACATGTGAAGCGGAGTACATAGCTGCTTCGGAAGCAGCAAATGAAGGAGTCTGGATGAAGGAGTTCATATCCGATCTAGGTGTCATACCTAGTGCATCGGGTCCAATGAAAATCTTTTGTGACAACACTGGTGCAATTGCCTTGGCAAAGGAATCCAGATTTCACAAAAGGACCAAACACATCAAGAGACGCTTCAATTCCATCTGGGATCTAGTCCAGGTGGGAGACATAGAGATTTGCAAGATACATACGGATCTGAATGTTGCAGCCCCGTTGACTAAGCCTCTTCCACGAGCAAAACATGATCAGCACCAAAGCTCCATGGGTGTTAGAATCATTACAGTGTAATCTAGATTATTGACTCTAGTGCAAGTGGGAGACTGAAGGAAATATGCCCTAGAGGCAATAATAAAGTTATTATTTATTTCCTTATAATCATGATAAATGTTTATTATTCATGCTAGAATTGTATTAATCGGAAACATAATACATGTGTGAATACATAGACAAACAAAGTGTCACTAGTATGCCTCTACTTGACTAGCTCGTTAATCAAAGATGGTTATGTTTTCTAACCATGAACAATGAGTTGTTATTTGATTAAAAAGGTCACATCGTTAGTTGAATGATCTGATTGACATGACCCATTCCATTAGCTTAGCACACGATCGTTTAGTATGTTGCTATTGCTTTCTTCATGACTTATACATGTTCCTATGACTATGAGATTATGCAACTCCCGTTTGCCGGAGGAACACTTTGGGTGCTACCAAACGTCACAACGTAACTGGGTGATTATAAAGGAGCATTACAGGTATCTCCAAAAGTAGATGTTGGGTTGGCATATTTCGAGATTAGGATTTGTCACTCCGATTGTCGGAGAGGTATCTCTGGGCCCTCTCGGTAATACACATCACATAAGCCTTGCAAGCATTACAACTAATATGTTAGTTGTGAGATGATGTATTACGGAACGAGTAAAGAGACTTGCTGGTAACGAGATTGAACTAAGTATTGGATACCGACGATCGAATCTCGGGCAAGTAACATACCGATGACAAAGGGAACAACGTATGTTGTTATGCGGTCTGACCGATAAAGATCTTCGTAGAATATGTAGGAGCCAATATGGGCATCCAGGTCCCGCTATTGGTTATTGACCGGAGGCGTGTCTCGGTCATGTCTACATTGTTCTCGAACCCGTAGGGTCCGCACGCTTAAGGTTTCGATGACAGTTATATTATGAGTTTATGAGTTTTGATGTACCGAAGGTTGTTCGGAGTCCCGGATGTGATCACGGACATGACGAGGAGTCTCGAAATGGTCGAGACGTAAAGATTGATATATTGGAAGCCTATGTTTGGACATCGGAAGTGTTCCGGGTGAAATCGGGATTTTACCGGATTACCGGGAGGTTACCGGAACCCCCCGGGAGCCATATGGGCCTTCATGGGCCTTAGTGGAAAGGTGAAGGGGCTGCCCAGAAGGGCTGCACGCCTCCCCCTTCCCCTAGTCCTATTAGGACTAGGAGAGGTGGCCGGCCACCCTTCTTCCCCTTTCCCCCTTGGGAATCCTAGTTGGAATAGGATTGGGGGGGAGTCCTACTCCCGGAAGGAGTAGGACTCCTCCTGCGCCTCTCTCCCTGGCCGGCGCCCCCTCCCCCCTTGGCTCCTTTATATACTGAGGTAGAGGCACCCTAGAACACACAAGTTGATCCACGTGATCTGTTCCTTAGCCGTGTGCGGTGCCCCCTGCCACCATATTCCTCGATAATACTGTAGCGGAGTTTAGGCGAAGCCCTGCTGCTGTAGTTCATCAAGATCGTCACCACGCCGTCGTGCTGACGGAACTCTTCCCCGACACTTTGCTGGATCGGAGTCCGGGGATCGTCATCGAGCTGAACGTGTGCTCGAACTCGGAGGTGCCGTAGTTTCGGTGCTTGATCGGTTGGATCGTGAAGACGTACGACTACTTCCTCTACGTCGTGTCATCGCTTCCGCAGTCGGTCTGCGTTGGGTACGTAGACAATACTCTCCCCCTCGTTTCTATGCATCACATGATCTTGCGTGTGCGTAGGAATTTTTTTGAAATTACTACGTTCCCCAACATCTACAAGGATATGCGGGCGGCGTGGAACACTGCGCAGCATGTAAGGTTTCGGCCAGTCGGCCCGAATCTGTTTGTTGTCCAAGCATCGTGCCTAGGCGATTGGGAGCGGATACTCGAGCAAGGCCCTTGGCTGTTCAGAAACTGGATTGTGCCGATGTGCCCATACGATGGATTCACGAAGGCAGAAGAGGTATCGATGGTGTTTATGCCAATTTGGCTGCAGATCCACAAACTCCCGGACGGATTCTGCAAGAGAAGTATAGTAGAGTCCTTACTCAAGAACGTTGGGGAAATCATGGAGATGAGATTAAACGGAAATACCCGTGGTGATTATGTCAGAATTAGGGTTCGCCATGATGTTCGCGAGCCCCTCACAAAATACGTCAGTATTGTTAGGGGTCAAAAGCGGCAGGTGTTTTTGGTGCGCTATGAGAAGCTGGCTCGATTCTGCAGTGTGTGTGGAATAGTTGGACACGACTTCAAGATGGCATTAACAATACACGATCGGAGGATGTGTTTGGTCGAGGTATAAATATACAGAGTATTCCCAGCAGAAACAGAAGACCGGGAAGGCTTGCATGGATCCAGAAGTACAGGATACTGCCTCCAGCCCATTGAAGGGGTGTCATGTGAATATGCAGGTGGATCCATCTGTTAGGAAAAGACTAGCCATGGAGCTGGAAAATTTAGAGAAAGGTAATAAGAGCAACCCAAATTATGTGGGAGTGTTGGCTTTAACCCAAGGACTGGGCGAGGAGGGGGATGAGGACAAGTCTCCTGCAAGCAGCTCAAATAGTAAAAGAGCTCGTGTTGGTTCTGAAGGATTTTCTGGTGATAGATCGGCGGCCTCCCTCAAGGAGGACCGCCGGGTACAATGAGTCTGTTAATGTGGAACTACCGGGGGGACCGCCGGACACTTCGTGAGGTTTTGGCCCTCTCAAAAGCCAATTCCCCGGGGCTGATTTTTCTTTCGGAAACACGTCAAGCCTCAAGTAAGATGGAGAGACTAAAGTGGAGACTACAAATGAAGGGTTTCATGAGTGTATCTAGTGATGGCCGCAGTGGGGGGCTTGCTCTCTACTGGGATGAGAAGTTGCAGGTGACAGTTTTGGATACGTGTGCACGGTATATTGATGCGCAGCAGATCGTGGATATTGCCAATGATAAATCCTGGAGGACTACCTTTGTGTATGGCGAACCACGAGTGGAAAACCGCCATCGCATGTGGACTTCCTTGACTACACTACGAGCGATTTCAGCAAAACCGTGGCTAGTGTGTGGTGACTTCAATGAAGCATTGTGGCAGCACAAACACTTTTCGCGTGTTCAACGAGCGAAAAGTCAGATGGTTTTGTTTAGGGACCGCCTGACGTCCTGCGAGCTTATGGATTTGGGTTTTTCTGGAATCCCGTTCACTTATGACAATGGTCAACAGGGTGATGGTAATGTCAAGGTCAGACTGGACAGAGCATGTGCCGACGAAGCATGGATGGATCTGTTCCCTTTCACGCGAGTGCGGCACCTGGCTTCGTCTTGTTCAGATCATGCCCCGGTTCTTGTTCAATATGCACAAGGTGAACCCCTGCGGACTAAAGCTTCGCCCAGGTATGAAATAATGTGGGAGCGCCACCCCGCGTTGGGTGCCATGGTGGCTGAGAGCTGGGGGAAAAGCAAGCCTGCGGGGAACCTGGGTGCAGTCCGAGACGCACTAAAGGAGATGATGAACAGGTTACGTGCATGGACTAAGGAAAATTTTGGGCATGTCACTTTTGAATTGGAGAAGTTGCGTCAGAAGCTTACAAACTTGCAGTTGCAGGATGCGGACAAGGCTGTTTTAAGGCAGAAAATGCAACAGATGGATGAGTTACTATATAGAGAGGAGATGCTTTGGTTACAGCGTTCGCGGATCACGTGGCTAAAAGAGGGCGAGAGAAATACAACTTACCTCCATCGAAGAGCGGTGTGGCGTGCGCGGAGAAGCTATATTCAGCGGCTGGACGTATCGATGGCTCTTGGTGTTCCGTTCTGACTGATATGGAACACATGGCGATGTCCTACTTTAAGGAAGTTTATACGAAAGATCCGACCTTGACACCAGAGGTTGTATTGGATAGCATTATACCAAAAGTTACGCGAGAAATGAATGATACTTTATGCGCCCCGTTCTCGGAGGAGGAGGTGTCGAATGCCCTGTTTCAAATAGGGCCTTTGAAAGCACCTGGAACGGATGGACTACCTGCTAGGTTTTTCCAGCGTAACTGGGCTGTTTTGAAATCTGAAATTGTTGCGGCTGTCTTGGATTTTTTCAGGTCGGGAGTGATGCCGGAGAGTGTTAATGCTACGGCAATTTTCCTTATTCTGAAAGTCCCTCATCCTAAGGAACTCAAGGATTTTTGGCCGATAAGTTTATGCAATGTGGTTTATAAAATAATGTTTAAGTGCTTGGTGAATCGCCTTCGTTTTGTGCTTTCGGAGTTGATCTCTGAAAACCAAAGTGCGTTTATTCCAGGCCGGCTTATATCAGATAATTCTATAATTGCTTTTGAGTGTATCCATCATATACAAAATCTGAAGCCAAACAGTGGAGCAACATGTGCATATAAATTGGACCTGTCAAAGGCTTATGATCGGGTTGATTGGGATTTTTTGGAGCAGGCACTAACCAAGTGGGGCTTCTCTGCTGAGTGGCTAACTTGGATTATGGCATGTGTTAAGTCAGTCACTTACTCAGTAAAATTCAATGGGAAACTTTTGGAGGTCTTTGCCCCGTCTAGGCGATTACGGCAAGGTGATTCTTTGTCCCCGTTCTTATTCCTCTTTGTTGCTAACGCGCTCTCTACTCTTATCTCTAAATCAGTTGATGGAGGGGAATTGAGGGGAGTTTCTATATGCCGAGGGGCACCAGTGATTTCTCATCTGGTATTTGCGGATGATACTATGTTGTTATTTGAAGCTTCAGGCCAGCAAGAAGGCATTGTTAAAGGTTTGTTGAACACTTATACTAATGCGACAGGTCAACTTATTAACCCTAAAAAGTGTTCCATCCTAATTTCTGACAACTGCGATGCGGCGGTGGCGGTTGATGTGAAGAGTATCCTGGATATCTCACAACAAGTATTTGAACCCAAGTACTTGGGTCTTCCGGTGCCCGAAGGGAGAATGCATAAAGGGCAATTTGAAACTATTCAGGAAAGATTAAGGAAAAGGCCGTGGATTGGAGTGAGCAGTATGTGTCTTCGGGCAACAAAGAAATCTTGATAAAGACAGTGGCACAAGCAATCCCAACGTATGTGATGAGTGTGTTCCGTCTCCCGGCGTCTGTTTGTGATGAGTTAACTAGAATGATGAGGCAGTACTGGTGGGGGTGGAGAAAGGCAAGAGGAAGATGGCTTGGCTCAGCTGGGAGAAAATGACATTACCCAAGTCTATGGGGGGCATGGGGTTTAAGGATATGAGAGCGTTCAACCAAGCTTTGCTTGCTAAGCAAGCTTGGCGCCTATTGTACAGCCCGGATAGTTTGTGTGCTAGATTACTACGGGCTAAGTATTATCCTCGTGGTAATTTGCTTGATACAGTGTTTCCCGCGAGCTCTTCCGCGGTGTGGAAGGGGATAATCCATGGACTGGACTTATTGAAAAAGGCATAATTTGGCGTGTGGGTGATGGTACCTTAGTCAAGACATGGCGAGATCCTTGGATCCCAAGGGGAAATTATTTTCGGCCAGTAACACCAAAGCGCAATTGTAGATTCAATTGGGTGGTTGATTTTATTGATGAACATGGGGCATGGAATGTGCAAAGGCTGCGAGAACACTTTTGGGACCTAGACGTGCGAGAAATCTTAAAGATAAGAACATCACCGAGAAGCGGCCAGGATTTCCTTGCGTGGTTTCCGGAGAAAAGTGGCATGTTTACAGTTTGGTCGGCGTATCGACTTGCTCATGAGACTTTACTCAATCTTTGCGCGTCAAGCAACAGCCCGACCGGCCAGAGGTTTGTATGGCAACGAATATGGGGGGCCAAGGTGCCCCTCAAGATGAGGATTATGGCCTAGAAAGTGGTGTCTGGAGCTCTCCCAACTAATGCTTGCAACAAATGTAGACATATCTCTACTAGAGATAGCTGTCCTCTATGCGGAAGGGAGAGAGAGACTAGTTTTCATGCGCTGGTGACATGCACTCATGCCCGCCAAGTGTGTATCCCAGATGCGCATAGTATGGAGGCTACCTGATCAAGAGCTCCTTCGGGATACTGGGCAAGAGTGGTTGCTAAATGTCCTGGCAAACTGCGATGACATGATGCAGGATTCCATGATTATGATGCTATGGAGGATATGGAATTTGCGGTCTGACGGGGCGCATGGGAAGGAAGTTCCACCGGTGGCAGCGACTGCAACATACCTCCAGAGCTACATGCAATTACTAGATTTGGCCAGGAGGTATACAACAAAGGAGATCATAAAAGGGAAGATGCCGATGAGACATGAGCAGCCAGCCGTGCAGAAAGAAGCCTGCTCGCCATGGCCACGACCAAGTATTGACCAGGCGGCACTGTCGGTTGATGGGTCCTTCTCTTCTATTGATGGTTCGGCGACGGCCGGAATGGTTTTGCGCCGGCATGACGGGAGTGGCATCTTTGCGGCGTACCGATGCATTTTCAACTGCAATGAGGCAGTGGAGACGGAGCTACATGCAGTAATGCAGGGTATGGCGTTAGCTATTCAACATTGCTCCTTACCCATCATCATTCAGTCAGACTCCTCGGTGGCACTGGCCGCTTTGACAGGAGAGCATCTCACCAGGTCGGCCTTTGGACATCTGGTAGCGAAATACGTCATCTTATGGCTGATAGAGTTTTTATTCCTTCGAAAATTAAACGTGAGCAAAATAGGGTAGCAGATCGGTTGGCTTTGTATAGTCGTACGAAAAGTACTACTGCTGTATGGCTAGCAAGAGGACCACCTTGTGTTGAGGATTTATTGCCTCTCAATTGTAACCCTATCCATATGGAATAAAAATCATTCTCCGTCGCAAAAAAAATTTAATATGTTTCATGTAAAGAGCAAAAATATCTGATTAAAAAAACAGTTTTACTGTAAAATAGCTATCTCACATCTAAGTTGTCCACCACATGATCAAAAGCTTAAATATTCGTGCAAACTGTTGATTTGCTCCGTGTTGCTCGTTGCCAATGTTTTCTCCTGGCTGTGTCGGCCTTCTAGGTTTGTTCTCACACGGTTGTCTCGTTTTATTGGGCTGTTGGTTTATACGGGCTAGCAACGTCGGCATAGCTGTTTTCTAGTTATTGTTTGTTTATGGGCGTTGGCATTTTTCTGGTGTTTGTACGCAGGTCATGGACAGAATAAGAAGACACGGGTATACATTTTCTTCATGTCTTTTCATCTTGTTCCTCACTCTTTCTTCTCACTCCCGTTCTTCTTTTCGTCGATTATGAAGAGTCGGCAGAGCGTGGGCGAGCACTTAGGAATTATATGTTCCATGTCTATTTTTAACGCACATAAAATTGCTTGAAATTCATTTGTATGTCTAATTTTGGCATACAACATACTACGTTTCAACCTAGTTGCATGTGCATCTTTATTATGCAACTTGTCCGATCCCGATCTTGCTGCATGTCCATTCTAGACACGTAATTTAGCCGACCCTGACTCACTTGTATGTCCACCTGCCATGCACGTAATTTTTTTGTTTCATGACTATTTGTTAAATTTGTGAACACATTTTATTTTTGGCAATATTTATTTTGGTCCTTTTTTGCTAAATCTCACCTAGATGAGATTTAGCCATGTCTCAACTTAGTTCCTATCCGTTCGATCTGTTGTTGTAAATCTCCTGCAAACTTTTGATAGCTGATTGTTTTTGTCGCTCGCGGACCCTCTGGTGCGTCGCTTGTCTGATTGTCAGGCATTTCGCGCCCACACAATCTGTTTGTTTGGGCCATTTTCATGGACATTTTTGTTTGTCTTCTTGGGAAGGGGGGGGGGGGGGGGGTTGAATCGAAGGGTCGGAGCGCCCGTTATATGAATGGAAGAGACAATCTGAGTGCTAGTTTATGGCCTCTGTTTTTGTTCCATTTTTTTGAAGATTCTTTTTTATTTTGTGTGTTTTATTTTTTGTCATATAGGCATAACCTTTCAAGTCGAGACCCATGGAAAATAATTTTTTGGGGGTATTTTTTGTCGAATAATTGATCGGTCATTGTATGTTCGCCATTTTGACGCACAGTTGTACATGTCATGATCTGCACAATCTCATCTAAGTTTTTAACGCATGACCTTTTGTTGTTGAAATTTTCATGCAACACTTTAATATATGCCGCATTGTCGGCCTGTTTCACAGCTTACTTTTGTTGTCGTATGGTTATGTTGCCGTGCACTTGGGTTGTTTCATGGCTCGCGTCCATCGTCGAGTTGTGTCGATTTTGACATTGTGCGAGTTACAACATTTTTAATTCCGTATTGTGGTGGTCAGTCAGTTTTTGTGCGTGTTAAGCTTCGGTGTCCGTAAGGCCTCGACATTTCTTGACTCGCTGCTCTCTTTTTATCCACTGAGCCGTGATTCAGCCTTGATTTTGTTTGTTGTATTTTCTTCTTCTTTCTATTTTTATTTTTTGTTCATTTATTTATTTTGAATCCGTGTTGTAGACTTAGATGATTATTTTATTTTAATTTTTTTGTTTCCTTTTTTTCTCTGTTCTCTTTTCTATTTATTTGATGATAAACTCATGAACCTTCTGTTGTTCTAGTTGTAAGTCCATCCTTACTACATAACTGAGCTTGATCATTTTTTGTCCTAGTTATAAGTGCACCCTCTTGACAAGTAATTAGGAGTTTGAACCTTTTGTCCCAATTGCAACTCCACACCCGAGATAGAACTTTGGGGCCCACTTTTTTTGTCCTAATTGCAAATCCACCCTTGATATGCAGCGCCTATCATTTTTTTCACGGCTGCAAGTTTATCCTAGACATGCAACTAGAGAGGGGGCATTTTTGCCCAGTTGCAACTCCACCCTCGGCATGCAATTGGGGTGGCCCATCTTTTATTGTATCAATTGTAAGTCCATCATTGAGACGCAAATGGGGTCGGACCCATTTTTTTCCAGTTGCAGGTCCACCCTCGACACCCAACTGGGGTGGGGGTGTCTGACTCTTTTTTATCCTAGCCGCAATTGCACCCCTGACATGCAATCGAGGGTCAAGTCTATTTTCTTGTCCTAGTTGTAAGTTATGCCTCGGGACGTAACTAGGTCTAACCATTTTTATCTCAGTTAGAAGTCTACTCTCGACATGCAACTGGGGGTGATTTTTTTTATCCCAGCTGCAACTGCATCACTGACATGCAATCGAGGGTCAAGTGCATTTTCTTGTCCCAGCTGCAAGTCCACTCTTGACACGCAACTAGAGCCGGATCCATTCTTTTCTAGTTGCAAGTCTACCTTCGATACACAACTGGCCCCGACCCATTTTCCCCAGTTGCAAGCCCACCCCTCGATTCGTAATTAGACCCATAGGTTTTTGTTGTCCCACTCGACTGGTAACTGGGCCCATCTCATTTATCCCAGTTGTAAGACAACTATCGACTCACAACTTGCACCACATATTTTTAGGAACATCATGCTTTAAAGTTCACATAATTTATTTTAGAAAATTTAGTTGCATTTTAAAAAAGATTTATCAATATTTGGAAATTTTAAATTCATGAATTTTTTAGAATTAATGAGAAACTTTCATTTTTTAAATATTTGAACACTTTTGTCATGCCGGTAAACAGTTTTAAATTTCAACAACATTTTTTCTCAAATTTGTGAACCTTTTAAAACAAATTGTTCACCATATATTAGAACGTGTTCATTAACATTTTTGTAGTTTGAAAATATTTATTTAAATCCATGACTATGTTTTGATCAAACTTTGTATTTATTGAAAATTCATGTACACAATGTAAGGGCGAAAAATGTAATAAAAAACAAAAGGCACAAGATTTTTTTCCTTTATAGCATACTAGAAGCTAGCGATCAGAGACGTACCGGTAAGAAGATAGCGATCAACACAACAAAAAAAAAAATACATGGTAGCACTGTTCAAAGCTAGTGATCAGATCACCCACAAAAAAAGCTAGTGATCAGATTTTTTACACAAAATACTAGCGATCAGATGTGCCATGCTAGTGATCAGATCACCCACAAAAAAAGCTAGTGATCAGATTTTTTACACAAAATACTAGCGATCAGATGTGCCATACGAGTAAACAAAAGTAGTGGCTTGACGTATAGGCCAACCCACCCAGCGGACCTACAGGCAAGCTGATTTGTTTTTTTTCTTTGACAAATATAATCAAACAAACAAATTAGTTAAAAATGATTAAGTGAGGTGGCAATGACATCATATTTAATATCTGGTATTAATTATTAGATGTCAGATATTATCTCACATCTAGATGTGACATAGTCGGATCCTTTTCATATCTACGAACTGAAGCGACATCGGATGCCAGTTATTTATTCACCGTGGAATGTGCTGGCCCAACCTTTTAAAGGGCTTCCTGGCCCAATCAACCAGAGGTGGCGGATTTTTCCACCGGAGTAGGCCTCCCTCGGACAGCAAGCCCATCGGTTAATTACATGGTCATTACAACCATCCGACGGTCAGGAACGACAAGGAACTATTATCTGACGATCACAACTGTGATGGCATGAGAGGGCCGGGATTAGGCTCGGTTTTACTGTCCTTAATAATAGACAAGGTCACTATTGATTCTCTAGCCCCTTGACTTCCTTACACTAGTAGAAAATAGGTCTTTGGTTCAGGCTAGATCACATTTGATGTGGTTTTCGGTAATTCCAAGAACTATCGCAAGAAAAAATTAACATTTGAAGTCATGGATTTTCATAGTGCATATCATGTTATTCTGGGCAGGCCTGCATATGCTCGTTTTATGGCTCGACCATGTTACGTGTACCTCAAATTGAAGATGACTGGTCCCAGAGGTGTGATTACAGTCACTGGTAATCGGCAGAGAGCAAAAGAGTGCCTCCAGAAAGGCTCAAAAATTGCCGATGAGTAGATGGCGGCAATCGAAATGGAATAGTACAAGAAGACTGCTGATCCGACTGATTTGTTGCGCGCCAAGAAGCCTGCTTCAGAGTCTGCATTTCAGTCGTCGGGTGAAACAAAACCTGTGCACATTCATCCGACTGACCCAATGCTGCTCCGACCCATATATCAACAACACTCGACATCAAATAGGAAGAAGCGCTCATCCAGTTCCTCCGTGAGAACTGGGACATCTTTGCATGGAAACCGCCTGACATGCCAGGTGTACCCAGGGAACTGGCTGAGTACCATTTGCGAGTCGACCCAAAAGTAAAACCTGTCAAGGAGTATCTCCGTCGGTCCGCCGTGGAGAAAAGGAAGGCCATTGGCGAGGAGGTGGCTCGGCTTCTGGCAGCCGAGTTCATCCGAGAGATATATCACTCCGAGTGGCTCGCCAATGTCGTCATGGTCCCCAAAAAAGATGATTCACTTCGCATGTGCATCGACTTCAAGCACATCAATCAGGCCTACCCGAAAGATCATTTCCCTCTCTCCCGAATCGACCAAATTGTCGACTCAACTGCGGGGTGTGAGCGTTTATCCTTTTTGGATGCGTATTCTGGGTACCATCAAATCCGATTGTATGGACCCGACGAAATAAAAACCGCCTTCACCACCCCATTCGGGTGTTTTTGCTATGTTACCATGCCTTTTGGTCTCAAAAATGCTGGCGCCACATTCATGTGCATTATTCAGAAGTGCTTGCTCACTCAAATCAGTCAAAATGTGGAAGCAAACATGGATGACATCTTGGTCAAGTCACGTAAAGGTT
Organism: Triticum aestivum; assembly: GCF_018294505.1. Taxonomy (NCBI): domain Eukaryota; kingdom Viridiplantae; phylum Streptophyta; class Magnoliopsida; order Poales; family Poaceae; genus Triticum; species Triticum aestivum. Next base: position 109,285,834 of record NC_057800.1, on the reverse strand, counting down.
CCGACCTACTGACTGACCTCGCTGAAACCTTTGCCAACTTAAGGAGATATGATATCAAGCTTAATCCGTTGAAGTGCACATTCGGAGTCCCAGGTGGAAAGTTACTCGGTTTCCTCGTTTCTGAACGAGGGATCGACGCAAACCCAGAGAAAGTGGGTGCAATCCTCTGAATGAAACGCCGTGTGCATGTGCACGACGTTCAGAAGCTTACTGGTTGTTTGGCCGCTCTGAGTCGGTTCATTTCTCGTCTCGGTGAAAAGGCATTACCTCTTTACCGACCGATGAAGAAGTCTGACAAGTTCGAATGGACTCCTGAAGCTGAAGCAGCATTTGTAGAGCTCAAAGCCCTGCTTTCCATCCAGCCAGTGCTTGCTGCCCCAGCCAGCAAAGAGCCTCTACTACTTTATATAGCAGCCACTTGATAGGTTGTCAGCACAGTACTCACGGTCGAGCGAGAAGAAGAAGGACAAGCCTACAAAGTTCAATGCCCAGTGTATTATATTTCTGAAGTCTTGATTTCGTCCAAGCAGAGATATCCGCATTATCAGAAGCTTGTCTATGTTACTGTTGGGGAACGTAGTAATTTCAAAAAAATTCCTACACACATGCAAGATCATGGTGATGCATAGCAACGAGAGGGAAGAGTGTTGTCTACGTACCCTCGTAGACCGGCAACGGAAGCGTTGACACAACATAGAGGCAGTAGTCGTACGTCTTCCCGATCTGACCGATCCAAGTACCGAACGTATGGCACCTCCGAGTTCTGCACACGTTCAGCTCAATGACGTCCCACGAATTCCGATCCAGCAGAGCTTCACGGGAGAGTTCCGTTAGCACAACGGCGTGATGACGGTGATGATGTTGCTACCGATGCAGGGCTTCGCCTAAGCACCGCTACGATATGACCGAGGTGGAATAGGGGGGCACCACACACGGCTGGGAGAGATCAACAGATCAACTTGTGTGTCTAGAGGTGCCCCCTGCCCCCGTATATAAAGGAGCAAGGGGGAGGCCGGCCGACCCTCTATGGGTGCGCCAGGAGGAGTCCTCCTCCTAGTAGGAGTAGGACTCCCCTTTCCTACTCCTACTAGGAGGAGGAAAGGAAGGAGGAGAAGGAGAAGGAAGGAGAGGGAGGAAAAGGAGGAAAGGGGGGCCGGCCGCCTAGTCCAATTCGGTTTGGGCTAGGGGGGCCGCGCGCCCTGCCTCCTCTCTTCCATCACTTGGCCCATGAGGCCCATTACTTCTTCCTCATATTCCCGAAACTCCCCGGTACCCCCGAAAATACACGAATCACTCGGAACCTTTCCGATGTCCAAATATAGTCGTCCAATATATCGATCTTTACATCTCGACCATTTCGAGACTCCTCGTCATGTCCTCATCCGGGACTCCGAACTACCTTCGGTACATCAAATCACACAAACTCATAATACAATCGTCACCAAAACTTTAAGCGTGCGGACCCTACGGGTTCGAGAACTATGTAGACATGACCCTGACACGTCTCCGGCCAATAACCAATAGCGGAACCTGGATGCTCATATTGGCTCCCACATATTATACGAAGATCTTTATCGGTCAAACCGCATAACAACATACATCGTTCCCGTTGTCATTGGTATGTTACTTGCCCGAGATTCGATTGTCGGTATCTCAATACCTAGTTCAATCTCGTTACCAGCAAGTCTCTTTACTCGTTCTATAATACATCATCCCGCAACTAATTCATTAGTTGCAATGCTTGCAAGGCTTTAAGTGATGTGCATTACCGAGAGGGCCCAGAGATACCTCTCCGATAATCTGAGTGACAAATCCTAATCTCGAAATACGCCAACCCAACAAGTACCTTTGGAGACACCTGTAGAGCACCTTTATAATCACCCAGTTACGTTGTGACGTTTGGTAGCACACAAAGTGTTCCTCTGGTAAACGGGAGTTGCATAATCTCATAGTCATAGGAACATGTATAAGTCATGAAGAAAGCAATAGCAACAAATTGAACGATCAAGTGATATGCTAACGGAATGGGTCAAGTCAATCACATCATTCTCTAATGATGTGACCCCGTTAATCAAATGACAACTCATGTCTATGGCTTGGAAACTTAACCATCTTTGATTCAACGAGCTAGTCAAGTAGAGGCATACTAGTGACACTCTGTTTGTCTATGTATTCACACATGTATTATGTTTCCGGTTAATACAATTCTAGCATGAATAATAAACATTTATCATGAAATAAGGAAATAAATAATAACTTTATTATTGCCTCTAGGGCATATTTCCTTCAGTCTCCCGCTTGCACTAGAGTCAATAATCTAGTTCACATCGCCATGTGATTTAACATCAATAGTTCACATCACCATGTGATTGACACCCATAGTTCACATCGTCATGTGACCAACACCCAAAGGGTTTACTAGATTTAATAATCTAGTTCACATCGCTATGTGATTAACGCCCAAAGAGTACTAAGGTGTGATCATTTTTTTCCTGTGAGAGAAGTTTAGTCAACGGGTCTGCCATATTCAGATCCGTATGTATTTTGCAAATTTCTATGTCAACAATGCTCTGCACGGAGTTACTCTAGCTAATTGCTCCCACATTCAATATGCATCCAGATTGAGACTTAGAATCATCTAGATCAGTGTCAAAGTTTGCATCTACGTAACCTTTTACGATGAACCTTTTGTCACCTCCATAATCGAGAAACATATCCTTGTTCCACTAAGGATAATTTTGACCGCTGTCCAGTGATCTACTCCTAGATCACTATTGTACTCCCTTGCCAAAAACAGTGTAGGGTATACAATAGATCTGGTACACAACATGGCATATTTTATAGAACCTATGGCCAAGGCATAGGGAATGAGTTTCATTCTCTTTCTATCTTCTGCCGTGGTCGGGCTTTGAGTGTTCCTTAGTTTCACACCTTGTAACATAGGCAAGAACTCTTTCTTTGACTGTTCCATTTTGAACTACTTCAAAATCTTGTCAAGGTATGTACTCATTGAAAAACTTATCAAGCGTCTTGATCTATCTCTATAGATCTTGATGCTCAATATGTAAGCAGCTTCACCAAGGTATTTCTTTGAAAAACTCCTTTCAAACACTCCTTTATGCTTTGCAGAATAATTCTACATTATCTCCGATCAACAATATGTCATTCACATATACTTATCAGAAATGATGTAGTGCTCCCACTCACTTTCTTTTAAATACAGGCTTCACCGCAAATCTGTATAAAACTATATGCTTTGATCAACTTATCAAAGCGTATATTCCAACTCCGAGATGCTTGCACCAGTCCATAGATGGATCGCTAGAGCTTGCATATTTTGTTAGCACCTTTAGGATCGACAAAACCTTCTGGTTGCATCATATACAACTCTTCTTTAATAAATCCATTAAGGAATGCAATTTTGTTTATCCATTTGCCAGATTTCATAAAATGTGGCAATTGCTAACATGATTCGGACAGACTTAAGCATAGATACGAGTGAGAAACTCTCATCGTAGTCAACACCTTGAACTTGTCGAAAACCTTTTGCGACAATTCTAGCTTTGTAGATAGTAACACTAATATCAACGTTCGTCTTCCTCTTGAAGATCCATTTAATCTCAATGGCTCGCCGATCTTTGGGCAAGTCAATCAAAGTCCATACTTTGTTCTCATACATGGATCTCATCTCAGATTTCATGGCCTCAAGCCATTTCGCGGAATCTGGGCTCATCATCGCTTCCTCATAGTTCGTAGGCTCATCATGGTCAAGTAACATGACCTCCAGAACAAGATTACCATACCACTCTGGTGCGGATCTCACTCTGGTTTACCTACGAGGTTCGGTAGTAACTTGATCTGAAGTTACATGATCATCATCATTAGCTTCCTCACTAATTGGTGTAGTAGTCACAGGAACAGATTTCTGTGATGAACTACTTTCCAATAAGGGAGCAGGTACAGTTACCTCATCAAGTTCTACTTTCCTCCCATTCACTTCTTTCAAGAGAAACTCCTTCTCTAGAAAGGATCCATTCAAAGCAACGAATATCTTGCCTTCGGATCTGTGACCGAAGGTGTATCCAACATTTTCTTTTGGGTATCCTATGAAGACGGACTTCTCCGATTTGGGTTTGAGCTTATCAGGTTGAAACTTTTTCACATAAGCATTGCAACCTCAAACTTCAAGAAACGACAGCTTAGGTTTCTTGCCAAACCATAGTTCATACGGTGTCGTCTCAACGGATTTAGATGGTGCCCTATTTAACGTGAACGCAGCTGTCTCTAATGCATAACCCCAAAATGATAGTGGTAGATCGGTAAGAGACATCATAGATCGCACCATATCTAATAAAGTACGATTATGACGTTCGGACACACCATTACACTGTGGTGTTCCAGGTGGCATGAGTAGTGAAACTATTTCACATTGTTTTTAACTGAAGGCCAAACTCGTAACTCAAATATTTTACTTCTGCGATCATAATGTAGAAACTTTTATTTTTGTTACGATGATTCTCCACTTCACTCTGAAATTCTTTGAACTTTTCAAATGTTTCAGACTTGTGTTTCATCAAGTAGATATACTCATATCTGCTCAAATCATCTATGAAGATCAGAAAATAATGATACCTGCCGCGAGCCTCAATATTCATCGGACCACATACATCAGTATGTATGATTTCCAACAAATCTGTTGCTCGCTCCATTGTTCCGGAGAACGGAGTCTTAGTCATCTTGCCCATGAGGCATGGTTCGCAAGCATCAACTAATTCATAATCAAGTGATTCCAAAAAGCCCATCAGCATGGATTTTCTTCATGCGCTTTACACAAATATGACCTAAACGGAAGTGTCACAAATAAGTTGCACTATCATTATTAACTTTGCATCTTTTGGTTTCAATATTATGAATATGTGTATCACTACGATCAAGATCCAACGAACCATTTTCATTGGGTGTGTAACCATATAAGGTTTTATTCATGTAAACAGAACAACAACTTATTCTCTTACTTAAATGAATAACCGTATTGCAATAAACATGATCAAATCATATTCATGCACAACGCAAACACCAAATAACACTTATTTAGGTTCAACACTAATCCCAAAAGTATAGGGAGTGTGCGATGATGATCATATCAATCTTGGAACCACTTCCAACACACATCGTCACTTCACCCTTAACTAGTCTATGTTCATTCTGCAACTCCCGTTTCGAGTTACTACTCTTAGCAACTGAACCAGTATCAAATACCAAGGGGTTGCTACGAACACTAGTAAAATACACATAAATAATCTGTATATCAAATATACCTTTGTTCACTTTGCCATCCTTCTTATCCGCCAAATACTTGGGGCAGTTCCGCTTCCAGTGACCAGTCCCTTTGCAGTAGAAGCACTTAGTCTCAGGCTTAAGACCAGACTTGGGCTTCTCCACTTGAGCAGCAACTTGCTTGCCGTTCTTCTTGAAGTTCCCCTTCTTCCCTTTGCCCTTTTCTTGAAACTAGTGGTCTTGTCTACCATCAACACTTGATATTTTTCTTGATTTCTACCTTTGTCGATTTCAGCATTACGAAGAGCTTGGGAATCGTTTCCGTTATCCCTTGCATATCATAGTTCATCACGAAGTTCTACTAACTTGGTGATGGTGACTAGAGAATTCTGTCAATCACTATTTTATCTGGAAGATTAACTCCCACTTGATTCAAGCGATTGTAGTACCCAGACAATCTGTGCACATGCTCACTGCTTGAGCTATTCTCCTCCATCTTTTAGCTATAGAACTTGTTGGAGACTTCATATCTCTCAACTCGGGTATTTGCTTGAAATATTAACTTCAACTCCTGGAACATCTCATATGGTCCGTGATGTTCAAAACGTCTTTGAAGTCCCGATTCTAAGCCGTTTAAGCATGGTGCACTAAACTATCAAGTAGTCATCATATTGAGCTAGCCAAATGTTCATAACATCTGCATCTGCTCCTGCAATAGGTTTGTCACCTAGCGGTGTATCAAAGACATAATTCTTCTATGCAGCAATGAGGATAAACCTCAGATCACGGATCCAATCTGCATCATTGCTACTAACATTTTCAACTTAGTTTTCTCTAGGAACATATCAAAAATAAAACAGGGGAGCTAAACGCGAGCTATTGATCTTCAACATAGATATGCTAATACTACCAGGACTAAGTTCATGATAAATTAAAGTTCAATTAATCATATTACTTAAGAACTCCCACTTAGATAGACATCCCTCTAATCCTCTAAGTGATCACGTGATCCAAATCAACTAAACCATGTCCAATCATCACGTGAGAGTAGTTTCAATGGTGAACATCACTATGTTGATCATATCTACTATATGATTCACGCTAGATCTTTCGGTCTCCGTGTTCTGAGGCCATATTTGTTATATGCTAGGCTCGTCAAGTTTAACCTGAGTATTCCGTGTGTGCAACTGTTTTTTGCACCCATTGTATTTGAACGTAGAGCCTATCACACCCCATCATCACGTGGTATCTCAGCACGAAGAACTTTCGCAATGGTGCATACTCAAGGAGAACACTTGTACCTTGATAATTAGTGAGAGATCATCTTATAAAGCTACTGTCTAACTAAGCAAAATAAGATGTATAAAAGATAAACATCACATGCAATCAAAATATGTGACATGATATGGCCATCATCATCTTGTGCCTTTGATTTCCATCTCCAAAGTATCGTCATGATTTCCATCGTCACCGGCATGACACCATGATCTCCATCATCTTGATCTATATCAATGTGTCATCACATGGTCGTCTCGCCAACTACTACTCTTGCAACTATTGCTATCGCATAGCGATAAAGTAAAGCAATTATTTGGCGCTTGCATCTTATGCAATAAAGAGACAACCATAAGGCTTCTGCCAGTTGCCGATAACTTCAACAAAACATGATCATCTTATACAACAACTTATATCTCATCACGTCTTGACCATATCACATCACAACATGCCCTGCAAAAACAAGTTAGACGTCCTCTACTTTGTTGTTGCAAGTTTTTACGTGGCTGCTACGGGCTGAGAAAGAACCGTTCTTACCTACGCATCAAAACCACAACGATAGTTTGTCAAGTTAGTGCTGTTTTAACCTTCTCAAGGATCGGGCGTAGCCATACTCGGTTCAACTAAAGTTGGAGAAACTGACACCCGCTAGTCACCTGTGTGCATAGCACGGTGGTAAAACCAGTCTCGCGTAAGCGTACGCGTAATGTCGGTCCGGGCCGCTTCATCCAACAATACCGCCGAACCAAAGTGTGACATGCTGGTAAGCAGTATGACTTATATCGCCCACAACTCACTTATGTTCTACTCGTGCATATTACATCAATGCATAAAACCTGGCTCGGATGGCACTGTTGGGGAACGTAGTAATTTCAAAAAAATTCCTACGCACACGCAAGATCATGGTGATGCATAGCAACGAGAGGGGAGAGTGTTGTCTACGTACCCTCGTAGACCAGCAACGGAAGCGTTGACACAATGTAGATGAAGTAGTCGTACGTCTTCCCGATCCGACCGATCCAAGTACCAAACGTACGGCACCTCCAATTTCTGCACATGTTCAGCTCGATGACGTCCCGCGAATTCTGATCCAGCAGAGCTTCACGGGAGAGTTCCATCAGCACGACAGCGTGATGACGGTGATGATGTTGCTACCGATGCAGGGCTTCGCCTAAGCACCGCTACGATATGACCGAGGTGGAATAGGGGGGCACCGCACACGGCTGGGAGAGATCAACAGATCAACTTGTGTGTCTAGAGGTGCCCCCTGTCCCCGTATATAAAGGAGCAAGGGGGGAGGCCGGCCGGCCCTCTATGGGCGCGCCAGTAGAGTAGGACTCCCCTTTCCTACTCCTACTAGGAGGAGGAAAGGAAGGAGGAGAAGGAGAAGGAAGGAGAGGGAGGAAAAGGAGGAAAGGGGGGCCGCCCCCCTAGTCCAATTCAGTTTGGGCTAGGGGGGCCGTGCGCCCTACCTCCTCTTTTCCACCACTTGGCCCATGAGGCCCATTACTTCTTCCTCGTATCTCCATAACTCCCCGGTACCCCCGAAAGTACCCGAATCACTCGGAACCTTTCTGATGTCCGAATATAGTCGTCCAATATATCGATCTTTATGTCTCGACCATTTCGAGACTCCTCGTCATGTCCCCGATCTCATCTGGGACTCCGAACTACCTTAGGTACATCAAATCACATAAACTCATAATACAATCGTCACCGAAACTTTAAGCGTGCGGACCCTACGAGTTCGAGAACTATGTAGACATGACCGAGACACGTCTCCGGCCAATAACCAATAGCGGAACCTGGATGCTCATATTGGCTCCCACATATTCTAATATTCTACGAAGATCTTTATTGGTCAAACCGCATAACAACATATGTTATTCCCTTTGTCATCGGTATGTTACTTGCCCGAGATTCGATCGTCGGTATCTCAATACCTAATTCAATCTCGTTACCGGCAAGTCTCTTTACTCATTCTGTAATACATCATCCCGCAACTAACTCATTAGTTGCAATGCTTGCAAGGCTTTAAGTGATGTGCATTACCGAGAGGGCCCAGAGATACCTCTCCGACAATCGGAGTGACAAATCCTAATCTCGAAATACGCCAACCCAACAAGTAACTTTGGAGAAACCTGTAGAGCACCTTTATAATCACCCAGTTACGTTGTGACATTTGGTAGCACACAAAGTGTTCCTCCGGTAAACGGGAGTTGCATAATCTCATAGTCATAGGAACATGTATAAGTCATGAAGAAAGCAATAGCAACAAACTGAACGATCAAGTGCTATGCTAACGGAATCGGTCAAGTCAATCACACCATTCTCTAATGATGTCACCCCGTTAATCAAATGACAACTCATGTCTATGGCTAGGAAACTTAACCATCTTTGGTTCAACGAGCTAGTCAAGTAGAGGCATACTAGTGACACTCTGTTTGTCTATGTATTCACACATGTATTATGTTTCCGGTTAATACAATTCTATCATGAATAATAAACATTTATCATGAAATAAGGAAATAAATAATAACTTTATTATTGCCTCTAGGGCATATTTCCGGGTAGGAATTTTATTTTCTTGTTACGATGATTTTCAACTTCACTTTGAAATTCTTTGAACTTTTCAAACGTTTCAGACTTATGTTTCATTAAGTAGATATACCCATATCTGCTTAAGTCATCTGTGAAGGTGAGAAAATAACGATATCCGCCATGAGTCTCAACATTCATCGGACCACATACATCTGTATGTATGATTTCCAACAAATCTGTTGCTCTCTCCATAGTACCGTAGAACGGTGTTTTTGTCATCTTACCCATAAGGCATGGTTCGCAAGTACCAAGTGATTCATAATCAAGTGGTTCCAAAAGTCCATCCGTATGGAGTTTCTTCATGCGCTTTACACCGATATGACCCAAACGGCAGTGCCACAAATAAGTTGCACTATCATTATCAACTCTGCATCTTTTGGCTTCAACATGATGAATATGTGTGTCACTACTATCGAGATTTAATAAGAATAGACCACTCTTTAAGGGTGCATGACCATAAAAGATATTACTCATATAAATAGAACAACCATTATTCTCTGATTTAAATGAATAACCGTCTCGCATCAAACAAGATCCAGATATAATGTTCATGCTTAACGCTGGCACCAAATAACAATTATTTAGGTCTAATACTAATCCCGAAGGTAGATGTAGAGGTAGCGTGCCGACCGCGATCACATCGACTTTGGAACCATTTCCCACGCGCATCGTCACCTCGTCCTTAGCCAATCTTCGCTTAATCCATAGTCCCTATTTCGAGTTGCAAATGTTAGCAACAGAACCAGTATCAAATACCCAGGTGCTACTGCGAGCATTAGTAAGGTACACATCAATAACATGTATATCACATATACCTTTGTTCACCTTGCCATCCTTCTTATCCGCCAAATACTTGGGGCAGTTCCGCTTCCAGTGACCAGTCTGCTTGCAGTAGAAGCACTCAGTTTCAGGCTTAGGTCCAGGTTTGGGTTTCTTCTCTTGAGTAGCAACTTTCTTGCTGTTCTCTTTGAAGTTCCCCTTCTTCTTTCCTTTGCCCTTTTTCTTGAAACTAGTGGTCTTGTTGAACATCAACACTTGATGCTCCTTCTTGATTTCTACCTCCGCAGCTTTCAGCATTGCGAAGAGCTCGGGAATAGTCTTATTCATCCCTTGCACATTATAGTTCATCACAAAGCTCTTGTAGCTTGGTGGCAGTGATTGGAGAATTCTGTCAACGACGCAATCATCTGGAAGATTAACTCCCAATTGAATCAAGTGATTATTATACCCAGACATTTTGAGTATATGCTCACTGACAGAACTGTTCTCCTCCATCTTGCAGCTATAGAACTTATTGGAGACTTCATATCTCTCAATCCGGGCATTTGCTTGAAATATTAACTTCAACTCCTAGAACATCTCATATGCTCCATGACATTCAAAACATCGTTGAAGTCCCGATTCTAAGCCGTAAAGCATGGCACACTGAACTATCGAGTAGTCATCAGCTTTGCTCTGCCAGACATTCATAACATCTGGTGTTGCTCCAGCAGCAGGCCTGGCACCCAGCGGTGCTTCCAGGACGTAATTCTTCTGTGCAGCAATGAGGATAATCCTCAAGTTATGGACCCAGTCCGTGTAATTGCTACCATCATCTTTCAACTTCGCTTTCTCAAGGAACGCATTAAAATTCAACGGAACAACAACACGGGCCATCTATCTACAATCAAACATAAACAAGCAAGATATTATCAGGTACTAAGTTCATGATAAATTTAGGTTCAATTAATCATATTACTAAAGAACTCCCACTTAGATAGACATCCCTCTAATCCTCTAAGTGATTACATGATCCAAATCAACTAAACCATGTCCGATCATCACGTGAGATGGAGTAGTTTCATTGGTGAACATCACTATGTTGATCATATCTACTATATGATTCACGCTCGACCTTTCGGTCTCCGTGTTCCGAGGCCATATCTGTATATGCTTGGCTCGTCAAGTATAACCTGAGTATTCCGCGTGTGCAACTGTTTTGCACCCGTTGTATTTGAACGTAGAGCCTATCACACCCGATCATCACGTGGTGTCTCAGCACGAAAAACTTTCGCAACGGTGCATACTCAGGGAGAACACTTCTTGATAATTAGTGAGAGATCATCTTAAAATGCTACCGTCAATCAAAGCAAGATAAGATGCATAAAAGATAAACATCACATGCAATAAATATAAGTGATATGATATGGCCATCATCATCTTGTGCTTGTGATCTGCATCTTTAAAGCACCGTCATGATCACCATCGTCACCGGCGTGACACCTTGATCACCATCGTAGCATCGTTGTCGTCTCGCCAATCTTATGCTTCCACGACTATCGCTACCGCTTAGTGATAAAGTAAAGCATTACACCGCAATTGCATTGCATACAATAAAGCGACAACCATATGGCTCCTGCCAGTTGCCGATAATTTGGTTACAAAACGATCATCTCATACAATAAAATTTAGCATCATGTCTTGACCATATCACATCACAACATGCCCTGCAAAAACAAGTTAGACATCCTCTACTTTGTTGTTGCAAGTTTTACGTGGCTGCTACGGGCTTAAGCAAGAACCAATCTTACCTACGCATCAAAACCACAACGATAGTTTGTCAAGTTGGTGCTGTTTTAACCTTCGCAAGGACCGGGCGTAGCCACACTCGGTTCAACTAAAGTTGGAGAAACTGACACCCGCTAGCCACCTTTGTGCAAAGCACGTTGGGAGAACCGGTCACGCGTAAGCGTACGCGTAATGTCGGTCCGGGCCGCTTCATCCAACAATACCGCCGAACCAAAGTATGACATGCTGGTAAGCAGTATGACTTATATCGCCCACAACTCACTTGTGTTCTACTCGTGCATATAACATCAACACATAAAACCTAGGCTCGGATGCCACTGTTGGGGAATGTAGTAATTTCAAAAAATTTCCTATGCACACGCAAGATCATGGTGATGCATAGCAACGAGAGGGGAGAGTGTGATCTACGTACCCTTGTAGACCGACAGCAGAAGCATTATGACAACGCGGTTGATGTAGTCGTACGTCTTCATAGCCCGACCGATCAAGCACCGAAACTACGACACCTCTGAGTTTTAGCACACGTTCAGCTCGATGACGATCCTCGGACTCCGATCCAGCAAAGTGTCGGGGAAGATTTCCGTCAGCAAGACGGCATGGTGACGATCTTGATGTTCTACTGTCGCAGGGCTTCGCCTAAGCACCACTACAATATTATCGAGGATTATGGTGGAAGGGGCACCACACTCGGCTAAGAAAACGATCACGTGGATCAACTTGTGTCTCTATGGGGTGCCCCCTACCCCCGTATATAAAGGAGTGGAGGAGGGGAGGGCTGGCCCTCTCTATGGCGGGCCCTAGGGGAGTCCTACTCCCACCGGGAGTAGGATTCCCCCTTTCCTAGTCCAACTAGGAGTCCTTCCAAGTAGTAGTAGGAGACAAGGAAGGGGAAGAGGGAAGAGAAGGAAGGAGGGGGCGCCGCCCCTCCCCCTAGTCCAATTCGGACTAGTCAATGGGGGGGGGGGGGGCGGCGGCCTGCCTCTTCCTCTCCCCTAAAGCCCAATAAGGCCCATATACTTCTTCCCCCGTATCCTCGTAACTCCCCGGTACTCCGAAAAATACCCGAACCACTCGGAACCTTTCCGATGTCCGAATATAGTCGTCCAATATATCGATCTTTACGTCTCGACCATTTCGAGACTCCTCGTCATGTCCCCGATCTCATACGGGACTCCGAACTCCTTCGGTACATCAAAACTCATAAACTCATAATATAACTGTCATCGAAACCTTAAGCGTGCGGACCCTACGGGTTCGAGAACAATGTAGACATGACCGAGACACATCTCCGGTCAATACCAATAGCGGAACCTGGATGCTCATATTGGCTTCTACATATTGTACGAAGATCTTTATCTGTCAGACCGCATAACAACATACGTTGTTCCCTTTGTCATCGATATGTTACTTGCCCGAGATTCGATCGTCGGTATCTTAATACCTAGTTCAATCTCGTTACTGGCAAGTCTCTTTACTCGTTCTGTAATACATCATCTCACAACTAACTCATTAGTTGCAATGCTTGCAAGGCTTATGTGATGTGCATTACCGAGAGGGCCCAGAGATACCTCTCTGACAATCGGAGTGACAAATCCTAATCTCGAAATACGCCAACCCAACATGTACCTTCGGAGACACCTGTAGAGCTCCTTTATAATCACCCATTTACGTTGTGATGTTTGGTAGCACACAAAGTGTTCCTCCGGCAAACGGGAGTTGCATAATCTCATAGTCATAGGAACATGTATAAGTCATGAAGAAAGCAATAGCAACATACTAAACGATTGTGTGCTAAGCTAATGGAATGGGTCATGTCAATCACATCATTCTCCTAATGATGTGATCCCGTTAATCAAATAACAACTCTTTGTCTATGGTTAGGAAACATAACCATCTTTGATTAACGAGCTAGTCAAGTAGAGGCATACTAGTGACACTCTGTTTGTCTATGTATTCACACATGTATTATGTTTCCGGTTAATACAATTCTAGCATGAATAATAAACATTTATCATGAAATAAGGAAATAAATAATAACTTTGTTATTGCCTCTAGGGCATATTTCCTTCAGTCTCCCACTTGCACTAGAGTCAATAATCTAGTTCACATTGCCATGTGATTTAACACCAATAGTTCACATCATTATGTGACCAACACTCAAAAGGTTTACTAGAGTCAATAATCTAGTTCACATCGCTATGTGATTAACACCCAAAGAGTACTAAGGTGTGATCATGTTTTGCCTGTGAGAGAAGTTTAGTCAACGGGTCTGCCATATTCAGATCCGTATGTATTTTGCAAATTTCTATGTCAACAATGCTCTGCACGGAGCTACTCTAGATAATTGCTCCCACATTCAATATGCATCCAGATTGAGACTTAGAATCATCTGGATCAGTGTCAAAGTTTGCATCGACGTAACTCTTTACGACGAACCTTTTGTCAGCTCCATAATCGAGAAACATATCCTTATTCCACTAAGGATAATTTTGACCGCTGTCCAATGATCTACTCTTAGATCACTATTGTAGTCCCTTGCTTAACATAGTGTAGGGTATACAATAGATCTGGTACATAGTATGGCATACTTTATAGAACCTATGGCTAAGGCATAGGGAATGACTTTCATTCTCTTTCTATCTTCTGCCGTGGTTGGGCTTTGAGTCTTACTCAATTTCACACCTTGTAACACAGCCAAGAACTCTTTCTTTGACTATTCCATTTTTGAACTACTTCAAAATATTGTCAAGGTATGTACTCATTGAAAAAACTTATCAAGCGTCTTGATCTATCACTATAGATCTTGATGCTTAATATGTAAGCAGCTTAACTGAGGTCTTTCTTTGAAAAACTTCTTTCAAAAACACTCCTTTATGCTTTGCAGAATAATTCTACATTATTTCCGATCAACAATATGTCATTCACATATACTTATCATAAATGTTGTAGTGCTCCCACTCACTTTCTTGTAAATACAGGCTTCACCGCAAGTCTGTATAAAACTATATGCTTTGATCAACTCATCAAAGCGTATATTCCAACTCTGAGATGCTTGCACCAGTCCATAGATGGATCGCTGGAGCTTGTACATTTTGTTAGCACCTTTAGGATTGACAAAACCTTCTGGTTGCATCATATACAATAAATCCATTAAGGAATGCAGTTTTGTTTATCCATTTGCCAGATTTCATAAAATGCGGCAATTGCTAACATGATTCAGACAGACTTAAACATAGATACGAGTGAGAAACTCTCATCATAGTCAACATCTTGAACTTGTCGAAAACCTTTTTGCGACAATTCTAGCTTTGTAGATAGTAACACTACTATCAGCATCCGTCTTCCTCTTGAAGATCCATTTATTTTCAATTGCTTGCTGATCATCGGGCAAGTCAACCAAAGTCCATACTTTGTTTTCATACATGGATCCCATCTCAGATTTCATGGCTTCAAGCCATTTTGCGGAATCTGGGCTCACCATCACTTCTTCATAATTCATAGGTTCATCATGATCTAGTAGCACGACTTCCAGAACAAGATTACCGTACCACTCTGGTGCAGATCTTACTCTGGTTGATCTACGAGGTTCAGTAGTATCTTGTTCTGAAGTTTCATGATCATCATCATTAGCTTCCTCACTAATTGGTGTAGGTGTCACAGAAACTGGTTTCTGTGATGTACTACTTTCCAATAAGGGAGCAGGTACAGTTACCTCGTCAAGTTCTACTTTCCTCCCACTCACTTCTTTCGTGGGAAACTCCTTCTCTAGAAAGTTTCCGAATTTAGCAACAAAAGTCTTGCCTTCAGATCTATGATAGAAGGTGTATCCAATAGTTTCCTTTGGATATCCTTTGAAGACACATTTCTCCGATTTCGGTTCGAGCTTATCAGGTTGAAGCTTTTTCACATAAGCATCACAGCCCCAAACTTTCAGAAACGACAACTTTGGTTTCTTGCTAAACCATAGTTCATAAGGCGTCGTCTCAACGGATTTTGATGGTGCCCTATTTAACATGAATGCGTACGTCTCTAGAGCATATCCCCAAAACGATAGCGGTAAATCAGTAAGAGACATCATAGATCGCACCATATCTAGTAAAGTACGATTACGACGTTCGGACACACCATTACGCTGTGGTGTTCCGGGTGGCGTGAGTTGCGAAACTATTCCGCATTGTTTCAAATGTACACCAAACTCGTAACTCAAATATTCTCCTCCATGATCAGATCGTAGGAATTTTATTTTCTTGTTACAATGATTTTCAACTTCACTCTGAAATTCTTTGAACTTTTCAAACGTTTCAGACTTATGTTTCATTAAGTAGATATACCCATATCTGCTTAAGTCATCTGTGAAGGTGAGAAAATAACGATATCCGCCACAAGCCTCAACAATCATCGGACCACATACATCTGTATGTATGATTTCCAACAAATCTGTTGCTCTCTCCATAGTACCGGAGAACGGTGTTTTTGTCATCTTACCCATAAGGCATGGTTCGCAAGTACCAAGTGATTCATAATCAAGTGGTTCCAAAAGTCCATCCGTATGGAGTTTCTTCATGCGCTTTATACCGATATGACCCAAACGGCAGTGCCACAAATAAGTTGCACTATCATTATCAACTCTGCATCTTTTGGCTTCAACATTATGAATATGTGTGTCACTACTACCGAGATTTAATAAGAATAGACCACTCTTTAAGGGTGCATGACCATAAAAGATATTACTCATATAAATAGAACAACAATTATTCTCTGATTTAAATGAATAACCGTCTCGCATCAAACAAGATCCAGATATAATGTTCATGCTTAACGCTGTCACCAAATAACAATTATTTAGGTCTAATACTAATCCCAAAGGTAGATGTAGAGGTAGCGTGCCGACCGCGATCACATCGACTTTGGAACCATTTCCCACGCGCATCGTCACCTCGTCCTTAGCCAATCTTCGCTTAATCCGTAGTCCCTGTTTCGAGTTGCAAATGTTAGCAACAGAACCAGTATCAAATACCCAGGTGCTACTGTGAGCATTAGTAAGGTACACATCAATAACATGTATATCACATATACCTTTGTTCACCTTGCCATCCTTCTTATCCGCCAAATACTTGGGGCAGTTCCGCTTCCAGTGACCAGTCTGCTTGCAGTAGAAGCACTCAGTTTCAGGCTTAGGTCCAGGTTTGGGTTTCTTCTCTTGAGTAGCAACTTGCTTGCTGTTCTCTTTGAAGTTCCCCTTCTTCTTTCCTTTGCCCTTTTTCTTGAAACTAGTGGTCTTGTTGAACATCAACACTTGATGCTCCTTCTTGATTTCTACCTCCGCAGCTTTCAGCATTGCGAAGAGCTCGGGAATAGTCTTATTCATCCCTTGCATATTATAGTTCATCACGAAGCTCTTGTAGCTTGGTGGCAGTGATTGGAGAATTCTGTCAATGACGCAATCATCTTGAAGATTAACTCCCAATTGAATCAAGTGATTATTATACCCAGACATTTTGAGTATATGCTCACTGATAGAACTGTTCTCCTCCATCTTGCAGCTATAGAACTTATTGGAGACTTCATATCTCTCAATCCGGGCATTTGCTTGAAATATTAACTTCAACTCCTGGAACATCTCATATGCTCCATGACGTTCAAAACGTCATTGAAGTCCCGATTCTAAGCCGTAAAGCATGGCACACTGAACTATCGAGTAGTCATCAGCTTTGCTCTGCCAGACGTTCATAACATCTGGTGTTGCCCCCGCAACCAAAAAGTTCTACCGATCCGACTGAGATCGAAGTCCCAGCCGTGGTCGACCTGTTCATATAGGTTTTGCTCGTCACCCCCGATTGGACGGTGCCATATATTGCATATCTGCTCAAGAAGGAGCTTCTGAAGGATGAAGATGAGGCCCATCAGATTGTCCGTCTATCCAAAGCCTTTACCGTGATAGGTGGACAACTCTACAGAGAGAGTGTTACTGGACTTGCTCAGCAATGCATTACATCAGAAGAAGGTCGAATGATTCTCAATGATATCCACTCAGGGACCTGTGGTCACCATGCATCCTCTCGGACCATTGTAGCCAAACCATACCGAGTGGGATTCTACTGGCCACCAGGAAATGAGATGGCAAAAGATATAGTCGACAAGTGCGAAGGCTGTCAGTTCTACTCAAACATGTCCCACAAGCATGCATCTGCCTTGAAGACTATTCCACTTGTCTCGCCGTTTGCCGTTTGGTGGTTGGATATGGTTGGACCCTTCAAGACCGGTGATACGTCTCCAACGTATCTATAAGTTTTGCTTGCTCCATGCTATTATATATTCTGTTTTGGATGTTTAATGGGCTTATTTATACACTTTTATATTATTTTTGGGACTAGCCTATTAACCGGAGGCCTATCCCAAATTGCTATTTTTTTGCCTATTTCAGTGTTCCGCAAAAAAGAATATCAAACGGAGTCCAAACGGAATGAAACCTTCGAGAGCATGATTTTTGGAACAAACGTGATCCAGAAGACTTGGAGTGGACGTCAAGCAACCAACAAGGAGGCCACGAGGGTGGGGGCGCACCTACCCCCTGGGTGCACCCTCCACCCTCGTGGGCCCCTCGTGGCTCCACGGACCTACTTCTTCCTCCTATATATACCTACGTACCCTGAAAACATCGAGGGTCACCATGAAAACCTAATTCCACCGCCGCAACCTTCTGTACCCGTGAGATCCCATCTTGGGGCCTTTTCCAGCGCTTCGCCGGAGGGGGCATTGATCACGGAGGGCTTCTACATCAACACCATAGCCTCTCCGATGATGTGTGAGTAGTTTACCTCAAACCTTCTGGTTCATAGTTATTAGCTAGATGGCTTCTTCTCTCTCTTTGGATCTCAATACAAAGTTCTCCTCGATTCTCTTGGAGATCTATTCGATGTAATCTTCTTTTGCGGTGTGTTTGTCGAGATCCGATGAATTGTGAGTTTATGATAAAGATTATCTATGAACTTTGAATCTTCTCTGAATTATTTTATGTATGATTAGTTATCTTTGCAAGTCTCTTCGAATTTTCAGTTTGGTTTGGCCTACTAGATTGATCTTTCTTGCAATGGGAGAAGTGCTTAGCTTTGGGTTCAATCTTGCGGTGCTCGATCCCAGTGATAGCAAGGGAAACGACACGTATTGTATTGTTGCCATCGAGGACAAAAAGATGGGGTTTATATCATATTGCATGAGTTTATCCCTCTACATCTTGTCATCTTGCTTAAAGCGTTACACCATTCTTATGAACTTAATACTCTAGATGCATGCTGGATAGCGGTCGATGTGTGGAGTAATAGTAGTAGATGCAGGCAGGAGTCGGTCTACTTGTCACGGACGTGATGCCTATATACATGATCATACCTAGATATTCTCATAACTATGCTCAATTCTATCAATTGCTCGACAGTAATTTGTTCACCCACCGTAATACTTATGCTATCTTGAGAGAAGCCAATAGTGAAACCTATGGCCCCCGGGTCTATCTTCCATCATATTAATCTTCCATCAACTAGCTATTTCTGGCACTGTTTATTTTTGCAATCTTTGCTTTCAATCTATATCATAAAAATACCAAAAATATTTATCTTATTATTATTATTATTATTATCTCCATAGATCTCACTCTTCCAAGTGGCCGTATAGGGATTGACAACCCCTTTATCATGTTGGTTGCGAGGTTCTTATTTTTTTGTGTAGGTACAAGGTGACTCGCGCGTGGTCTCCTACTGGATTGATACCTTGGTTCTCAAAAACTGAGGGAAATACTTACGTTGTTTGCTGCATCACCCTTTCCTCTTCAAGGGAAAACCAATGCATGCTCAAGGGATTTCTGGCGCCGTTGCCGGGGAGATCCACGCCAAGTAAAGACATACCAAGTACCCATCACAACTCTTACCCTTCACATTACATTATTTTCCATTTGCCTCTCATTTTCCTCTCCCCCACTTCACCCATGCCATTTTATTCGCCCTCTTTCCCGTTCGCCTCTTTTTCCTTCCTGCCTTCTTTGTGCTCGTTATTTTTGCAACTTGTTGCCTTCATGTCTGAAACTGGAGAGGTTATCGTTGATAAGGATAATAATATGGAAAACTTTGATGCTATTGATGATCCTCTTGAAAATCCTACTATTTTACACACTAAAAGGTTTCAGATTGGTAGCGGTAATATTATTGGGAAGGGAGTTATTCAAGATTTCTTTACTTGTGCCGGTGCTTTCCCCAACATGAGCAGGTCTATTCTTCATAAAACTAGTAGTCTCGCGGATGCTATATCTTTGCTCATAGTTGAACTTGAAAGACAATTTTTACATATGCATCCTTCCATACAAAGGATTTTCCTAGAATTTTCTAATATTGAGCATTCTTTTGTTAAGCGAGCAGCGACCATTTTTTTAGCTCATGAGTTCAAATTTATAATAAAAGAAGCCAATGAAATTTTTGCGCATTATAGGGTGGATGCCGGCCGTCCTCCCATGGAAGCAATCTTTTTTTTATCAAGAAGACATTATGCGTTTACGGTCCTTAGATCATGTTGCTTTTAATGAAAACCTTAGAAAAAAGGTTCCTACCGATGTTCTTGTTGATAGAATCTCTGAATTTAATGATAATTTTGCTATCCAGAATAATGGGTTGGGTTTTCCCTTGAACAAAGACTCATGACTTTTTGCCAAAAGAATGCTTATAATGATGAATTGGTTGTGCAATATGAGGGGCCAAAGGAGGAACCAATACCTCCCGAGCTTGATCTTGGGGAATTTTGTCCCATTAAATTTAGCCCTTTTGATTACTTTTGCTTGCCACAAAGAAAACTTGCTGCTGAACGTAGGGAGTATGAGATGATTTTTCACGATTTACCTTATCATTATCATGGCAACACCTAGATCTATCCTCGCTTTTATGCCTAGCTAGGGGCGTTCAACGATAGCGTTTTTTGGGAGGCAACCCAATTTTATTTTTATTCCTTGCTTTTTGTTCCTTTTTAGTAATAAATAATTTATCTAGCCTCTGTTTTGGTTGTGTTTTTGTGTTTAATTAGTGTTTGTGACAAGTAGAACCGTTGGGAAGACTTGGGGAAAGTCTTTTTGATCTTGCTGTAAAAACAGAAACTTTAGCGCTCACGAGAATTGCTGCCATTTTTTATTGGAGAGTTATATTTAGTTAATTATTTTTGAATATGATTAATAGATAAATTCCTAACGTCCAGAAATTTATTTTAGAATTCTTGGGGTTCCAGAAGTTTGCGTTAGTTACAGATTACTACAGACTGTTCTGTTTTTGACAGTTTCCATTTTTCGTGTGTTGTTTGCTTATTTTGATGAATCTATGGCTAGTAATGGAGTTTATAAACCATAGAGAAGTTGGAATACAGTAGGTTTAACACCAATATAAATAAAGAATGAGTTCATTATAGTACCTTGAAGTGGTGTTTTCTTTTCTTTCACTAACGGAGCTCACGAGATTTTCTGTTAAGTTTTGTGTTATGAAGTTTTCAAGTTTTGGGTAAAGTTTTGATGGAATATGGAACAAGGAGTGGAAAGAGCCTAAGCTTGGGGATTCCCAAGGCACCCCAAGGTAAAATCCAAGGACACCAAAAAGCCTAAGCTTGGGGATGCTCCGGAAGGCATCCCCTCTTTTGTCTTCGTTTATCGGTAACTTTACTTGGAGCTATATTTTTATTCACCACATGATATGTGTTTTGCTTGGAGCGTCTTGTATGATTTGAGTCTTTGCCTTTTAGTTTACCACAATCATCCTTTCTGTACACACCTTTCTAGAGGGACACACATGAATTGGAATTTATTAGAATACTCTATGTGCTTCAGGTATATCTTTTGAGCTATATAGTTTTTCCTCTAGTGCTTCACTTATATCTTTTAGAGAACAGTGGTGGTTTCATTTTATAGAAATAATTGATCTCTCATGCTTCACTTATATTATTTTGAGAGTCCTTTGAACATCATGGTAATTTTCTTTTGATATTATAAAAAAACTTTCATATAAGTGCATTGAATACTAAGAGAAGTTTGATACTTGACGATTGTTTTGAGATATGGAGATAGTAATATTAAAGTTGTGCTAGTTGAGGAGTTGTGAATTTGAGAAATACCTGTGTTGAAGTTTGCAAGTCCCGTAGCATGCACGTATGGTAAACATTGTGTAACAAATTTGAAACATGAGGTGTTATTTGATTGTCTTCCTTATGAGTGGCGGTTGGGGACGAGCCATGGTCTTTTCCTACCAATCTATCCCCCTAGGAGCATGCGCATAATACTTGGTTTTTGATGACTTGTAGATTTTTGCAATAAGTATGTGAGTTCTTTATGACTAATGTTGAGTCCATGGATTATATGCACTCTCACCCTTCCATCATTGCTAGCCTATTCGGTACCGTGCATTGCCCTTTCTCACCCTGAGAGTTGGTGCAAACTTCGTCGGTGCATCCAAACCCCGTGATACGATACGCTCTATCACACATATACCTCCTTATATCTTCCTCAAAACAGCCACCATACCTACCTATTATGGCATTTCCATAGCCATTCCGAGATATATTGCCATGCAACTTTCCACCGTTCTGTTTATTATCACGCATCATCATTGTCATATTGCCTAGCATGATCATTTAGTTCACATCATATTTGTGGCAAAGCCACCATTCATAATTCTTTCATACATGTCACTCGTGAGTCATTGCACATCCCGGTACACCGCCGGAGGCATTCATATAGAGTCATATCTTGTTCTAGTATCGAGTTGTAATCATTGAGTTGTAAATAAATAGAAGTGTGATGATCATCATTAATAGATCATTGTCCCAAAAAAAGAGAAAAGCAAAAAAAAGAAGGCCCAAAAAAATATAAAAATAAAAAGGGGCAATGCTACTATCCTTTTTTCCACACTTGTGCTTCAAAGTAGCACCATGATCTCTATGATAGAGAGTCTCTTGTTTTGTCATTTTCATATACTAGTGGGAATTTTTCATTGTAGAACTTGGCTTGTATATTCCAACAATGGGCCTCCTCAAGTGCCCTAGGTCTTCGTGAGCAAGCAAGTTGGATGCACACCCATTTAGTTTCTTTTGTTGAGCTTTCATACATTTATAGCTCTAGTGCATCCGTTGCATGGCGATCCCTACTCCTTGCATTGACATCAATTGATGGGCATCTCCCTAGCCCATTGATTAGCCACGTCAATGTGAGACTTTCTCCTTTTTGTCTTCTCCACATAACCCCCTTCATTATATTCTATTCCACCCATAGTGCTATATCCATGGCTCACGCTCATGTATTGCGTGAAAGTTGAAAAAAGTTTGAGATTACTAAAGTATGAAACAATTGCTTGGCTTTTCATCGGGGTTGTGCATGATAAGAGCATTCTTGTGTGACGAACATGGAGCATGACCAAACTATATGATTTTGTAGGGATGAACTTTCTTTGGCCATGTTATTTTGAGAAGACATGATTGCTTAGTTAGTATGCTTGAAGTATTATTATTTTTATGTCAATATTAAACTTTTATCTTGAATCTTTCGGATCTAAACATTCATGCCACAATAAAGAAAATTCCATTGAGAAATATGTTAGGAAGCATTCCACATCAAAAATTCTGTTTTTATCATTCACCTACTTGAGGACGAGCAGGAATTCAGCTTGGGGATGCTTGATACGTCTCCAACGTATCTATAATTTTTGATTGCTCCACGATATTATATATTCTGTTTTGGATGTTTAATGGGCTTATTTATACACTTTTATATTATTTTTGGGACTAACCTATTAACCGGAGGCCCAACCCAAATTGTTGTTTTTTTTCCTATTTTAGTGTTTCGCAGAAAAAGAATATCAAACGGAGTCCAAACGGAATGAAACCTTCGGGAGCGTGATTTTTGGAACAAACGTTATCCAGAGGACTTGGAGTGGACGTCAAGAAACCAACAAGGAGGCCACGAGGTAGGGGGCGCGCCCTCCACCCTCGTGGGCCCCTCGTGGCTCCACTGACCTACTTCTTCCTCCTATATATACCTACGTACCCTGAAAACATCGAGGGGCACCACGAAAACCTAATTCCACCGCCACAACCTTCTGTACCCATGAGATCCCATCTTGGGACCTTTTCCGGCGCTCCGCCGGAGGGGGCATTGATCACGGAGGGCTTCTACATCAACACCATAGACTCTCCGATGATGTGTGAGTAGTTTACCTCAGACCTCCATAGATATTAGCTAGATGGCTTGTTCTCTCTCTTTGGATCTCAATACAAAGTTCGCCTCGATTCTCTTGGAGATCTATTCGATGTAATCTTCTTTTGCGGTGAGTTTGTCGAGATTCGATGAATTGTGGGTTTATGATCAAGATTATCTATGAGAAATATTTGAATCTTCTCTGAATTCTTTTATGTATGATTGGTTATCTTTGCAAGTCTCTTTGAATTTTCAGTTTGGTTTGGCCTACTAGATTGATCTTTCCTGCAATGGGAGAAGTGCTTAGCTGTGGGTTCAATCTTGCGGTGCTCGATCCCAGTGACAGCAAGGGAAACAACACGTATTGTATTGTTGCCATCGAGGATAAAAAATGGGGTTTATATCATATTGCATGAGTTTATCCCTCTACATCTTGTCATCTTGCTTAAAGCATTACTCCATTCTTATGAACTTAATACTCTAGATGGATGCTGGATAGCGGTCGATGTGTGGAGTAATAGTAGTAGATGCAGGCAGGAGTCAGTCTACTTGTCACGGACATGATGCCTATATAGATGATCATACCTAGATATTCTCATAACTATGCTCAATTCTATCAATTGCTCGACAGTAATTTGTTCACCCACCGTAATACTTATACTATATTGAGAGAAGCCACTAGTGAAACCTATGGCCCCGGGTCTATCTTCCATCATATTAATCTTCCATCAACTAGCTATTTCTGGCACCGTTTATTTTTGCAATCTTTACTTTCAATCTATATCATAAAAATACCAAAAAAATTTATCTTATTATTATTATTATTATTATTATTATTATTATTATTATTATTATTATTATTATTATTATTATTATTATTATTATTATTATTATCTCTATCAGATCTCACTCTTGCAAGTGGCTGTGAAGGGATTGACAACCCCTTTATCGCGTTGGTTGCGAGGTTCTTATTTGTTTGTGTAGGTACAAGGTGACTCGCGCGTGGTCTCCTACTGGATTGATACCTTGATTCTCAAAAACTGAGGGAAATACTTACGCTGCTTTGCTGCATCACCCTTTCCTCTTCAAGGGAAAACCAACACATGCTCAAGAGGTAGCAAGAAGGATTTCATTCTCACCCTTTCCCCTTTCTCATGGTGTATGGCGCTAAAGCCGTGCTTCCGAGCGACTTGTTGCACAACGCTCCCCGAGTGGAACTTTTCTCAGAAGCTGAAGCTGAACAAGCACGCCAAGACGCAGTTGATCTCTTGGAGGAAGAACGTGAGATGGCCTTGATCAGGTCGACCATCTACCAGCAAGACTTGCGTCGATTCCATGCCCATAATGTCAGAGGTCGAGCATTCCAAGAAGGAGATCTTGTACTCCGAGTACATCAGAAACGACCTCACAAGTTTGCTCTGGCCTAGGAAGGTTCCCTCATCATCACGAAGGTGTTCCACAACGGGGCGTATCACCTCTACAATGTAGCTACGAAGAAAGATGTGCCACGCTCGTGGAATGCAGATCTACTCCACCGTTTGTATACCTAAACTCTTGAGTCGATGAGTTGTAATAAGAATCATTCGGTTTGCTTATCAAAGACAAGATTTTTGCAGTATCTTGATGATTGTTCCAAACACATGTGTTCAAATCCCCCAGTGGGTGGCTTAGCCGCGAACCCGATTCGCCTAAGTTAAAAACTACTCCATGTGGAGAGAAATCCTCCCACTCGGGGGCTCAGCCGCGAACCTGATTCGCCTAAGTTAGAAACTACTCTGAGTGGAGAGCAATCCTCCCACTCGGGGGCTTAGCCGCAACCCCGTAATCGCCTAAGTTAAAAAAATACTCCGAGTGGAGAGCAATCGTCCCACTCGGGGGCTTAGCCACGACCCCGTAAGCGCCTAAGTTAAAAAAATCCTCCGAGTGAAGAGCAATCCTCTAACTTGGGGGCTTAGCCGCGACCCCGTAATCGCCTAAATAAAAAACTACTCTGAGTGGAGAGCAATCCTCTCACTCGGGGGCTTAGTCGCGAACCCGATTCGCCTAAGTTAAAAACTACTCCGAGTGGAGAGCAATCCTCCCAATCGGGGACTTAGCCGCGAGCTTGATTCATCTAAGTTAAAAACTACTCCGAGCGGAGAGCAATCCTCCCACTCGGGGACTTAGTTGTGAACCCGATTCGCCTAAGTTAAAAACTACTTGGAGTGGAGAGCAATCCTCCCACTCGGGAGCTTACCCGCGACCCCGTAATCGCCTAAGTTAAAAAATCCTCCGAGTGAAGAGCAATCCTCTCACTCGGGGGCTTAGCGGCGACCCCGTAATCGCCTAAGTAAAAAACTACTCCGAGTGGAGAGCAATCCTCTCACTCAGGGGCTTAGCCACGAACCCGATTCGCCTAAGTTAAAAACTACTCCGAGTGGAGAGCAATCCTCCCACTCAGGGACTTAGCCACAAACTCGATTCGCCTAAGTTAAAAACTACTCCAAGTAGAGAGCAATCCTCCCACTTGGGAGCTTAGCCACGACCCCGTAATCTCCTAAGTTCAAAAAAAAAATCCTCCGAGTGAAGAGCAATCCTCTCACTCGGGGGCTTAGCCGCGATCCCGATTCGCCTAAGTTAAAAACTACTCCGAGTGGAGAGCAATCCTCCCACTCGGGGGCTTAGCTGCGAACCCGATTCGCCTAAGTTAAAAACTACTCTGAGTGGAGAGCAATCCTCCCACTCGAAGGCTTAGCCACGACCCCGTAATCGCCTAAGTTAAAAACCATTCCGAGTGGGGAGAAACCCTCCCACTCGAAAGCTTAGCTGCGACCCCGTAATCGCCTAAGTTAGAAAACCACTTCGGAGTGGAAAGCGATCCTCCTACTCGTCAGTGCTGCGCCACAAGTACAATGTCCGCTCCATCCCAATCCGTCAGGACGAAGCAGTGCAGGTCTTGTGTAACACCTAGTGCTCTCTCCCATGGTCCTCTCGACGGAGCGGCGTCACAAGTACAATGTGCGCTCCATCCCGATCCGCAAGGGCGATGAGGTGCAGGTCGTGTGTAGCACCTAGTGCTCTTGCTCATGACCCTCTCAACAGAGCTACGTCACAAGTACAATGAATGCTCCATCCTGATCCGCAAGGACGACGAAGTGCAGGTCGTGTGTAGCACCTAGTGCTCATGCCCACAACCCTCTCATCGAAGCGTCGTCACAAATACATCATCTATTCTGAGTGAAGAATCAAGATTCAATCGAAATTAAAAGATTTGATAGCGGTAAAAGCAAAGCAACCATCTTGAACAGAAAAATCAAGTTCAGATAAATCCAGCAAGGTCCAGAATCACGAACGGCAGTACTCGGGCGTCAGGCCCGAAGGAGTTTAACGGTTATAAAATCACTCGGCATTCCGAGGCAAATAAAAGTGAGGCTTAAAGTTTGTTCACTCGGCAGGAGGAGGGCTAGCTGGCTCGACGAACTCGTTCAGGTCGATTCCATCAGCAATACGAGTGGCAGCGTCGATGAAGGTCTCCATGAAGGACTGGAAGTTATGTCTGTTGGTATTGGCAACCTTGAGGGTGTAACATCCCAATTTTCAATTTGGATGTTATACATAGGTCATCATATGCATATCATATTTTATTTGCATTTTGGTTGTGATCCTAGAAATCTTAAGCAACTCAAGGACCAAGGAGAGAGTTGGAGATTTCATTTATTTTCATATTTGAATTTTCTCAAATTTGAAAAGAGGATCAATTTGATTTTAATAAATTTTCTCTCCGAAATATTTCCAATATTAAAATAAATGAGAGGAGATAAAATGAATTCTCCAAAATCAGAGGGGAATATTGGAGGGAAAATATTAAAATTAAATAAATATTTGGTTTGGAATTTTATTGCTATTTTATTTGAATTAGAAAAATATGCATTTTTCAAAACTGCATTATTAGGCCAGAAAAATGTTCACATTGTTCTAAATTTTTTATTTAGACGTTGAAAATTGTTTTTGGGATTTTTTAGGATTTTTTATTTTATTAGGATTTTTTCGGTGGAATTTATGAAAAAAAAGTTTCTGCCCGCTCGCGCCAACCGTCTCCGCGCCGTGCTGCCATGCCGTCGGCGGACTCGGCTTGGAGTCCGGACCGGACTCCGCAGCCGCCGCCCCCTTCCACAAGCCGCGCCGCCCCCTCAGAGGCTTTATAAGCCACCCCCTATCACCACCACCACCGCTACCCGCCGCAGCAGCCGCCACCGTCGCTTCTTGTCGCTGCCGCCGCAGCCCCGCGCCGCTGCCGTCGCGCCGTCGCCTCCCCGCCGACCCCGCTGCTGCCGCCCAGCCGGAGCCTCGCCACTGGATCCCGTCGTCCCACCACCGTTCTTTTCCGAGGAACCGATAGAAAAACCGCTGCCGCGCGGTTTTCTTTTTGTTTTTTTCGTTAGGATCGGTTAGATCGGTTTTTTGGTTTTGCTAATTAGCGGACGTTCGCCCGAATGCCTCTGTTAGCGAACGCGTTCGTTCGTTTGTCCCTGGTAATGAACGTTCGTTCGTTTGTCTTTTTCTTTTATTTTATTTTCGGCTAGGGACCTATCCATGATTATTTTTATCGCAGATTAGCCCCTGATCTTCGAATGCCCGCATTTTTTTAACCGTTTGTTCAAATCCAGTGAAATCAACGCCAAAATCTTCATCCCGAACCCCTCTTTCCAGTTAACCAACTTAAACATGATTTTGACAATTTAAAATTTGGTTTCAAGAAGATTTGAATTCGAATTTCTTTTGACCATAGTTTGAGTTCCGTAGCTCTAATTTGATTGATTCTTTTTGCAAATCGAAGCTCTTCAGCTGAACTTTCATCTTGGACTTTCTCATCTAAGTTGTACCCTTGCATCTATGCTTGAGGGCTTATGTATGCTATTATTTGTTTGCGATAGAGTTTTCGGAGTGTGAGGCGTGCTACGACGAGTCTCTAGGGTTTTCAGGTCGTCAGCAAGGCAAGTAACACTTTTGATCATACCCTTTATTACCTAGTTTTTCTACATTAGTTCCAATCCTGAAACATTGTGTAAGTAGGATCTGCTTAACTTGGGGGTTGTGGGAAGTAGTGATGAGGTAGAACCTATTGCCCTTTTTATATCAAACCATAGGAGTTACTTCTATGTTATGCTTATATTGCTATGCTATGCTCGTAGATGTGGTTTGGTTGAGAGTATCCATGACATATGTCAGGGTAGATAAATAATGGTAGACTTAAGGTGGCTACTTTAGTACACATCTGGGTGGATTGGTTGAGGCACCCTGGAGCACCCAGTGGTTGTCTGGGCACCTGGAGCAATCCAGAGTTGTCATGGGATATCCCGGAGTACCCGTGTGATCATCCTACGGTTTTCCACTGATGACCCACAAGTATAGGTGATCTATCGTAGTCCTTTCGATAAGTAAGAGTGTCGAACCCAACGAGGAGCAGAAGGAAATGATAAGCGGTTTTCAGCAAGGTATTCTCTGCAAGCACTGAAATTATCAGTAAAAGATAGTTTTGTGATAAGATAATTTGTAACGAATAACAAGTAATAAAAGTAAATAAGGTGTAGCACGATGGCCCAATACATTTTGTAGCAAAGGACAAGCCTGGACAAACTCTTATATGAAGGAAAGCGCTCCCAAGGACATATGGGAATTATCGTCAAGCTAGTTTTCATCACGTTCACATGATTCGCGTTCGGTACTTTGATAATTTGATATGTGGGTGGACCGGTGCTTGGGTGTTGTCCTTACTTGGACAAGCATCCCACTTATGATTAACCCCATTGCAAGCATCCGCAACTACAATAGATGTATTAAGGTAAACCTAACCATAGCATGAAACATATTGTAACACCCCATATGTAACCTGCCATATTTGTATTCCAACTCTTGCCATTTCTGGCACTAAGTTATGATATTTCCTCGTTGTTGGGTTTTGTCTTTGTCATGCATCTCATATCATGTCATCATGTGCATCGCATTTGCATACGTGTTCGTCTCATGCATCCGAGCATTTTCCCCGTTGTCTGTTTTGCATTCCGGCGCTCCTATGTCCTACGGTGTCCCCTTTTACATCTTTTCGTGTGCGGGTATTAAACGTTCTCGGATTGGACCAATACTTGCCAAGCGGCCTTGGTTTACTACCGGTAGACCGCCTGTCAAGTTTCGTCCCATTTGGACTTCGTTTGATACTCCAACGGTTAACCGAGGGACCGTAAAGGCCTCGTGTGTGTTGCAGGCCAACACCTCTCCAAAGTGGCCCAAAACCCACCTAAAACCCCTTCATCATGTCGGTCGTTCGATCACGATCGCGTGGCCGAAAACTATGCTCAATTTGGAGCCTCCTAGCTCCTTCTATGTATAAAAAGGCATCTCCCCCGAAAATCCCACATCCACTCCAACCCTAACCCTAGCCCCGCTCCCTCCGCGTGCCGAACACGTCCGGTCCGCGCCGGACAACTCGCCACCGCCACTCCCACGCCACCACGTGTCCAGCACCGCCCCATATCGCCGCCGGCCCGCTGAGCCCAGGGCGGGCCCCCGAGGCCCATCCACTGCCGCTCCCCCGCGGGAGACCCGCGCCCCGAGCCGCCGCCCGACTCTCTCCGCCTCGCCACCTTCTTCGTTCCCGGCTGCCGCCACCATCGTCGGCCATCGCCGCCATCACCGGGTCGCCGGTCGCCGTCCGCCGCGGCCGCCGCCCGGAGCTCGCCACGCTGTCCTCCTTCCTCTACTCCGGCCTCCACCGCCTCCTTCCTCTACTCCGGCGACCTCGAGTACTGTTCCGGCGAGATTCCGATGGACCTCGATCCGCGTGCCCCCGATCCAGATATGAAAATATTAGGCTTGACCTCATTTTTGCCCTAAGTTTTCAGTATTTTTTAGCATATTTCATCATGTCATAACTTTGCACCCATAGCTCCGTTTTGGGCGTGTAGCATATCAAATTGTTCGTCTCGATGTGCACTTCATTTCATTCCATTGCACCATGTTCATTTGAGTCCATCTTGATGCCCTAAATGCTGTTGCAAGAGTGCTATGTAATGTTAGTTTTAGATTCTTAGCAGATATTGGACCTTTGTCATTTTTGCCATGTTTAATGTGTGCCTCCTAACTTGAGCCCTACATGTGTTTTGTTATATGCCATGCCATCTTTATAGGGGTGTATGCCATGTATTTTTGTGATCATTGTGGTGACTAGCACAAGCATGCAAAGTAGCTCTCGTGATGTTGCTGATTTCAGAGACTTAGAATTCTTCTAAGTCTTTTCCTTAATGATATTTTTATGCCATGTATTCATGTTGCTACAAAGTGATCCATGCCTCTTTTGAGCATGTTCAGTAAGGATGATTTTGAGATATTGTTATGCTCAATCCATCCATGTTTTTGTTTGCAATTATGGACAGCCCTAGCATGACTCAATCATGCTCTACTTTTGCTATAAAATGTTCCTGGCAGATTGTTTACATGTTAATCAATTTTGCCGAGGTTGTTGTAGTTGATCCGTGCATGCTATGAGAGTGTTCTTGTCATGGTTAGCTTATTTATCATGTCTACTTGCTGGGTGTATGCTTAGTTTGTCACGCAATGCCTTTTGGTGAGTGTATCGAGCTTGTAGACATGCCTACGTAAATCTGTTTTGCCATGTTCCAGTTTTTTGCTAAGTCTGAATCTGTTAACGAAACTTGCTATGTTTACATGCTTGCCATTGTATTTTCTGATCCCTTTTGGCTTATGGTCAGTAAGGGACTTTTGTTATATGCTTTTTGTAGTTTCATGCCATGCCTTGCTTTGCCATGTTATGTTCCTGTAGCATGTTGATATCTTACTCTAAACATTGCTTCCTGATATTAATTCCTGACATGTTGTTATTTTCAATAAGTCTGTGAACCTGATATCTTTTGCACTTTTTCCATGCTTGTTTGAACCTGTTATTGAGTGATTTAGCTGTACCTCAGTGTTCATATTTTGACAAGAATCTTGAGTGGATCACTGCCATGTGCTTTGTTGTTATGTTAGAGTGCAGTAGCTTGTTGTTCTTGATGCATTTAGATGGCCTCGTGTTGTTAATCGCAGCTTTGTGCCATTATTGTTTTGCTTGCCATTTGCAAACCGTGTATCCGATTCCGGTGATCTTTATATCGATTTCGACTGGAATCCACTCATCTTTCCAGTGGCACTCTGGGTTTTCCATGTTGAGGCCTGGTTCAATCTTTCCTTTCCGGAGCATGCATATGCATTGCATATTACATCCCGCATATCATGCCATGTTTTGCATCATGTTGCTTGCGCATTGCACCGTGGTTGATTGTGTGTCCCTTTGCTTGTGTTCTTGCTTTGGGTAGAGCCGGGAGATGAGTACGTGACCGAGGAACCCGTTGAGTACGCTAACAAGGATCAAGCTTTCGTCAACTCGGAGAACTTTGCAGGCAAGATGACCATACCCTCGAAATCACTTCTATCTTTGATTGCTAGATGCTCGCTCTATTGCTATGCCTATGCTATGATACCCACCACATGCTTTATCATGCCTCCCATATTGCCATGTCAAACCTCTAACCCACCTTGTCCTAGCAAACCGTTGTTTGGCTATGTTACCGCTTTGCTCAGTCCCTCTTATAGCGTTGCTAGTTGCAGGTGAAGATTGGAGTTTGTTCCTTGTTGGAACATGTTTATTGTTGGGATATCATTATTATATCTTATCTATTTTAATGCATCTATATACTTGGTAAAGGGTGGAAGGCTCAGCCTTATGCTTGGTGTTTTGTTCCACTCTTGCCTCCCTAGTTTCCATCATACCGGTGTTATGTTCCTTGATTTTGCGTTTCTTACACGGTTGGGTTACAATGGGAATCCCTTGACAGTTCGACTTGAATAAAACTCCTCCAGCAAGGCCCAACCTTGGATTTACCATTCGCAACCTAGCCTCTTTTTCCCTTGGGTTCTGCAGACTCAAGGGTCATATTTATGTTTAACCTCCCGGGCCAGTGCTCCTCTGAGTGTTGGTCCAAAACAGAGCTACTTGCAGCGCCACCTTGGGGAAACTTGAGGGTTGGTTTTAGTTGTACGTAGTGTTCATCCGGTGTGCCCTAAGAATGAGATATGTGCAGCTCCTATCAGGATTTGTCGGCATAGCGGGTGGTCTTGCTGGACTTGTTTTACCATTGTCGATATGTCTTGTAACCGGGATTCCGAGTCTGATCGGGTTGTCTTGGGAGAAGGCATATCATTCATTGACCGTGAGAGCTTGTGATGGCTAAGTTGGGACACCCCTGCAGGGATTTGAACTTTTGAAAGCCGTGCCCGCGGTTATGGGCAGATGAGAATTTGTTAATGTCCGGTTGTAGAAAACCTGAAACTTAACTTATTTAAAATGGATCAACAGCGTGTGTAGCCATGATGGTCTCTTTTCGACGGTGTCCGGGAAGAGAACACGGTGTCATGTTATGCTTGAACGTAGGTTGTTCTAGGATCATTTCTTGATCATAGTTTCTCGACCATGCCTTGCCTTCTCTTCTCGCTCTCATTTGCGTATGTTAGCCACCATATATGCTAGTGCTTGCTACAGCTCCACCTCATACCTTTTCCCTACCTATGAGCTTAAATAGTCTTGATCGCGAGGGTGTGAGATTGCTGAGTCCCCGTGACTCACAGATTACCTCCAAAACCAGATGCAGGGACCGATGATACTGTTGCAGGAGATATGACTGAGCTCAAGTGGGAGTTCGATGAGGACATAGGACGATACTATGTTTCCTTTCCAGACGATCAATAGTGGAGCCCAGTTGGGGCGATCGGGGACATTATGCATTTGGGGTTATCTTTATTTTGGTTCTGTAGTCGGACCTTGATTGTATCTGGATGATTGTAATGTTATGTTTATGCTATTGTGTGAAGTGGTGATTGTAAGCCAACTATGTACCTCTTTTCTTATTCAGTACATGGGATGTGTTAAGATTACCCCTCTTGCAACATTGCTTACAATGCGGTTATGCCTCTAAGTCGTGCTCCGACACGTGGGAGATATAGCCGCATCGTGGGCGTTACAAGTTGGTAATCAGAGCCTTCCCCGACTTAGGAGCCCCCCGCTTGATTGAATCGCTAGCGTTGTTGAGTCTAGAAAAATGTTTTGAGTCTTTTAGGATTATATATATATCGGAGAGTAGGATTCTTTTTACTCCTCAGTCCCTTCGTCGCTCTGGTGAGGCATCCTGACGTAGAGTTTTGACTCTCCTCTTCTCAAATTTCACTAATTTTTTTTAGGATCACGCGGGTATCTTGGAATCGTTTCGATGGTTTTGTGACGAGAACATTGTTCTTGGTGCCTCCTAACATTTAGGGGTTGTGGCAGTGTCCCGGGGAGTTGAGCTCCGAGGTGTTGTCGTCACAATTTTATCGTTGCAGTTCTGGAATACCTGAGTTGCACCGACATCGAAAATCTCTTTTATGCAGTTGTTGGTGAGATAACCTCGACGCCACCCAGTACTGGGGCGGGAGTTCGGGAGTATTTCCATAACTCGTATAACGGATGCTTTTCGAAGGTTGAGGTAAATGATTTCCGAAGGTTTCTTGGTTATGTGTTGAAGGATGGATACAGCTGGATGTAGGATTTGCTAGTTTTGAGTGAGATATTATGCTTCCCCTGTATCCCCAACACCTGATTGCATAACCGGGAAAATTTCGGGAGTTTCATAGGTGGGAATTCATGTAGCTCTAGTTTTTCTTCCGCGGATATTTGGTTTGTGATTGGGTAATCCTTACCAAGTATTTGTTCATGTCCGTACCTTGTTGTTTTATTCATCTACCTGTATCTAAGTGGCTTCTCAATTTATGGAAGTGTGACCATTTAATTTGGAATTCATTCATTCATTCTTGTTCAAATGTTAAGACTATATGTTGCAATTTCGATCCATTTGATTCAGCTTGAATATATGTCTGTCAAGATGCTAACGGATGTCACCCTCTTCAGGATGGCTCCTCCAACGCGTCTGAATCTGGGCCCGCCGCCACCACCTCCACCTCCGGAGGCATGGCAAGCTGTGATGGCCTCTACCAACGCCAACACGCAGATGCTTATGCAACTCTTGCAAGAGTGCAACCAAGGAAATCAAGGCCATGGCAACAATCAGAATCAGTTTGCTACACTCATCTAGTTCCTTGCAAACCAGACAAAGACTTTCAGTAACTGTGTCGAGGCCACAGACGCTGATGATTGGCTCATGGATATCTGCAAACATTTCGAGTGCAGCAATGTCAGGCTTGAGGACTTTGTCAAGTTTGCTTCGTTCCAACTCAAAGACCAAGCTGCAGAGTGGTATCAGCAATACAAAGATTCCAGAGGAGCTCGTGTGATTACCTGGGATGAATTCTACCAAGACATCAAAGCTCACCACATTCCTCAGAGTGTTGTTGAGAGCAAGCGTGAGGAGTTCCGCAATCTGAAGCAAGGCAGCTTGTCTGTTTACCAGTACAACATCATGTTCCAGAAGCTCGTTCATTTCGCTAAGCAAGACGTCCCTAACGAGAAGAGCATGATTTATCAGTTCAGAGGTGGCCTTAGAGAAGATCTGCAACTAGCTCTCGTGCTTTTTGAGCTGAAGAAGTACGATGAGTTTTACAACATGGCACTAAAGCAAGAGACTGCTCAGCTCAAGTGCGATGCTTCCAAGAAACGAGTCAGGGATGCAACCCCTTCTTCCTCAACTCAAGTGACAACTAAGCAGCAAAAGTATTGGTTGCCTCCTCCTCCGTTCCGTCAGCCTTATCAGCAGAAGAGCAAAGGTGGCAATGGATCTTCCCACCCACCCAACCCAGGCTTTCAGAACAAGACTTCGTCTCATGCTCCAAGATCAAGTGCTCCGTATCACCATCCGCTTTCAAAGGTCACGTGCAACAAGTGTCAGCAGAAGGGTCACTATGCAAACAAATGCTTCAACCAGAGGCGTCTTCCTCCTCCTCCTCCTGTGAGATCCGCCAGCATCACAGTGGTCAAGCATAATCCCAAGCATGCCAAGGTCAACATGATGAACGCAGCTCAGGCAGAGGACTCGTCAGATGTGATCATGGGTAACCTTCCTATTAACGATATTCCTGCAAAAGTTCTTTTTGATACCGGTGCATCACTTTCTTTCATTTCAAGGCCTTTTGTTGCCAAGCATGAATTTGTGACCGAAAAGATTCCTTTCCCGTTGAAGATTGTGCCCCCGGGCAAGCAAATGACATCTAACAATTGCGTCCCGGATGTTACTATCACGTTGGGCGACTATAAGTTTCTGTCCTCTCTAGTGGTTCTTGGTAACTCGGATATTGATCTTATTCTCGCAATGGACTGGCTTTCTAAGCACAAGGCTTAGCTTGATTGTGCTGCTAGGCAGATTCAATTGACACATTCGTCTAAGGATGTAATCGTCTTTGCCGCTCGTGATGATACCATTCGACTATTTTTTCTCAACGAGAAGGGCGAGTTGGATGCCATCTCTCAGATTCCAGTCATTTGTGAATATCAAGATGTCTTTCCAGAAGAGCTTCCAGGGATGCCTCCTCACCGGCCAGTTGAATTCGTCATCGATCTTGAGCCTGGCACGGAACCTGTTTGCAAACGTCCTTATAAGCTTGGACCTGAAGAGTTGAAGGAGCTAAAGAAACAACTCGATATTCAAGAACGTATGGGTCTCATCTGACCAAGTTCTTCTCCATGGGGTTGTGGTGTTCTTTTTGTTAAGAAGAAGGATGGAACGGACCGACTTTGTGTCGACTACCGTCCATTGAACAAGAAGACCATAAAGAACAAGTACCCACTTCCCAACATCAATGAGCTTTTCGAACAACTCAAAGGTGCTCAAGTATTCTCCAAGCTTGACCTCTGTATGGGCTATCATCAGATTCACATTCGTGAAGAAGATATCCCCAAGACAACATTCAGAACAAGCTATGGTTCATATGAATACACTGTCATGTCTTTCGGCCTTGTCAATGCTCCTCCAACATTCTCTCGCATGATGAACTTCATCTTCAACGCCTACACAAATGACTTTGTTTTGGTCTATCTCGATGACATTTTGGTCTTTTCCAATAACAAGGAGGGTCATGCCAAGCATTTGAGATTGGTGCTGGACAAACTCAGAGAACATCAGTTCTATGCGAAGTTTTCTAAGTGCGAGTTTTGGATCGATGAGGTTCTATACCTTGGGAATATCATCTCCGCCAAGGGCATAGCTGTTAATCCTGAGAAGGTGTCTGCAATTGTGAATTGGGAACCACCTCAGAATGTGAAGCAACTCCGCAGCTTCCTTGGGATCGCAAGCTATTGTCGAAGGTTTGTTGAGAACTTCTCTAAGATTGTGAAGCCTCTTTCCAACCTCCTCCAGAAGCATGTGAAGTATGTCTGGTCGCCTGAATGTGACATCGCTTTCAACACCCTGAAAGAGAAGTTAGTCACAGCTCCAGTTCTGACTCCTCCTGATGAATCCAAACCATTCGAGGTTTTCTGTGATGCTTCCCTTCAAGGTCTCAGTGCAGTGTTGATGCAAGGGAAGAAAGTTGTGGCCTATACCTCTCGCCAGTTGAAGCCCAACGAAAAGAACTACCCCACTCATGACCTTGAGTTGGCGGCAGTTGTCCATGCTCTTTTAACATGGAGACATCTCTTGTTGGGAAGGAAAGTGGACATCTTCACTGATCATAAGAGTCTCAAGTACATC
This sequence comes from Triticum aestivum, assembly GCF_018294505.1. Classification (NCBI taxonomy): domain Eukaryota; kingdom Viridiplantae; phylum Streptophyta; class Magnoliopsida; order Poales; family Poaceae; genus Triticum; species Triticum aestivum. Next base: position 109,248,205 of record NC_057800.1, on the reverse strand, counting down.
TTCACTCAGCACAACCTCAACCTCAGGCAGAATCATTGGGTCGAAATGATTCAAGAGTATAATCCGAGTATTGAATATACTCCAGGCAAGGCCAATGTCATTGCTGATGCATTGAGCAGGAAGGCTTACTGCAACAGTTTGATTATCAAGCCCTACCAACCAGAGCTTTGTGAAGCTTTCCGCAAACTTAATCTCCAAGTTGTTCCTCAAGGATTCCTTGCCAACCTCCAAGTCTCTCCTACTTTGGAAGATCAGATTCGTGAGGCTCAACTTCTTGATGCTATGGTGAAGAAGGTGAAGATTGGGATTGCCAAGAGTCAACCCAAGTACAAGTGCTATCGTCTTGATGACAAGGATACTCTATTCTTCGAGGATCGCATTGTTGTTCCTAAAGGTGACCTTCGTAAAATCATTATGAACGAGGCTCACAATTCACTCCTCTCTATTCACCCTGGAAGTACAAAGATGTACCATGACCTCAAGCAGTCGTATTGGTGGACTCGAATGAAGCGCGAGATTGCACAGTTCGTGAATGAATGTGATGTCTGCAAAAGAGTGAAAGCAGAACACCAACGGCCAACTGGTCTCCTCCAACCTCTTGCCATTCTAGAATGGAAGTTTGACCATATTGAGATGGACTTCGTGACTGGATTTCCAAAGTCCAAGCATGGCAATGATGCTATCTTCGTTGTCATCGACAAGCTCACTAAAGTGGCTCATTTTCTTCCTATCAAAGAATCTATCACGGCAGCTCAGTTGGCAGAGCTATATACCTCCAGATTGTCTCGCTGCACGGCATTCCGCAGTTGATATCTTTGGATCGTGGAAGCATCTTCACCTCTAAGTTCTGGGATTCTTTTCAGAAGGCCATGGGTACCAGCATTCGCTTCAGCACAGCCTTTCATCATCAAACTAGTGGCCAAGTCGAGCGAGTCAATCAAATTCTTGAAGATATGCTCAGGGCTTGTGTCATTTCTTTCGGTATGAAGTGGGAAGATTGTCTTCCATATGCCGAGTTCTCCTACAACAACAGCTTCCAAGCGAGTTCGGGCAAGGCCCCATTCGAGATTCTCTATGGCAGGAAGTGCCGTACTCCTCTTAATTGGTCAGAGACTGGCGAACGCCAACTTCTTGGCAATGACTTGATCACAGAGGCTGAAGAAATGTGCAAAGTCATTCATGAAAATCTCAAAGCCGCGCAATTGCGCTAGAACAGTTACTATGATAGCAAGCATTGTGACTTGGCTTTCGAGATCGGAGACCATGTCTACCTCCGCGTCTCTCCAATGAAAGGTACTCGTCGCTTCGGTATCAAAGGGAAGCTTGCCCCTAGATACGTGGGTCCTTTCAAGATCATTGGCAAAAGAGGCGATCTCGCCTATCAACTTGAGCTTCCATCCAACTTTGCAAACGTGCACGACGTGTTTTATGTGTCTCAGCTCTGCAAGTGTTTCAAGACTCCTGACCGCACCATCAACTTCGAAGAGATTGATCTCCAAGAAGATCTGTCTTATCATGAGCATCCCATTGCTATTCTTGAAGAAACTGAGCGCAAGACTCGCAACAAGTCTATCAAATTCCTGAAAGTGAAGTGGTCACATCATTCCGACCGTGAAGCCACCTGGGAACGCGAGGACCACCTCCGTTCTGAATACCCGGAGTTTTTCCAGTCCTAGATCTCGGGACGAGATCCTTTCATAGTGGTGGAGTGTTGTAACGCCCCATATGTAACCTTGCCATATTTGTATTCCAACTCTTGCCATTTTCCGGCACTAAGTTATGATATTTCCTCATTGTTGCGGTTTTGTCTTCGTGTTGCTTTTGTCTTTGTCATGCATCTCATATCATGTCATCATGTGCATCGCATTTGCATACGTGTTCGTCTCATGCATCCGAGCATTTTCCCCGTTGTCTGTTTTTCATTCCGGCGCTCCTATGTCCTCCGGTGTCCCCTTTTACCTCTTTTTGTGTGTGGGTATTAAACGTTCTCGGATTGAACCGAGACTTGCCAAGCGGCCTTGGTTTACTACCGGTAGACCGCCTGTCAAGTTTCGTGCCATTTGGACTTCGTTTGATACTCCAACGGTTAACCGAGGGACCGTAAAGGCCTCGTGTGTGTTGCAGTGCAACACCTCTCCAAAGTGGCCCAAAACCCACCTAAAACCCCTTCATCATCTCGGTCGTTCGATCACGATCGCGTGGCTGAAAACCATGCTCAATTTAGAGCCTCCTAGCTCCTTCTATGTATAAAAAGGCATCTCCCCCGAAAATCCCGGATCCACTCCAACCCTAACCCTATCCCCGCTCCCTCCGCACGCCGGACACATCCGGTCCGCGCCGGACAACTCGCCGCCGCCACTCCCACGCCGCCACGTGTCCCGCGCCGCCACACATCGCCGCCGGCCCGCCGAGCCCAGGGCGGGCCCCCGAGGCCCATCTGCCGCCGCTCGCCCGCGGGAGACCCGCACCCCGAGCCGCCGCCCAACTCCCTCCACCTCGCCGCCTTCTTCCCTGCCAGCCACCGCCACCATCGCCGGGTGCCGCCGCCATCGCCGGGTCGCCGCTCGCCGTCCGCCGCGGCCGCCGCCCTCGCCGCCGCGGAGCGTCGCCCGGAGCTCGCCGCGCCGTCCTCCTTCCTCTACTCCGGCCTCCACCGCCTCCTTCCTCTACTTCGGCGACCTCGAGTATTGTTTCGGCGAGATTTCGGTGGACCTCGATCCGCGTGCCCCAGATCCAGATCTGAAAATATTAGGGTTGACCTCGTTGTTGCCCTAAGTTTTCAGTATTTTTTAGCATATATCATCATGTCATAACTTTGCACCCGTAGCTCCGTTTTGGATGTGTAGCATATCAAATTGTTCGTCTCGATGTGCACTTCATTTCATTCCATTGCACCATGTTCATTTGAGTTCATCTTGATTCCCTAAATGCTATTGCAAGAGTGCTATGTAATGTTACTTTCAGATTCTTAGCAGATATTGGACATTTGTCATTTTTGCCATGTTTAATGTGTGCCTCCTATGAACTTGAGCCCTACATGTGTTTTGTTATATGCCATGCCATCTTTACAGGGGTGTATGCCATGTATTTTTGTGATCATTGTGGTGACTAGCACAAGCATGCAAAGTAGCTCTCGTGATGTTGCTGATTTCAGGGACTTAGAATTCTTCTAAGTCTTTTCCCTGATGATATTTTTATGCCATGTATTCATGTTGCTACAGAGTGATCCCTGCCTATTTTGAGCATGCTCAGTAAGGATGATTTTGAGATATTGTTATGCTCTATCCATCCATGTGTTTGTTTGCAATTATGGAGAGCCCTAGCATGACTCAATCATGCTCTACTTTTGCTATAAAATGTTCCTGGCAGATTGTTTACATGTTAATCAATTTTGCCGAGGTTGTTGTAGTTGATCCGTGCATGCTATGAGAGTGTTCTTGCCATGGTTAGCTTATTTATCATGTCTACTTTCTGGGTGTATGCTTAGTTTGTCACGCAATGCCTTGTGGTGAGTGCATCGAGCTCGTAAACATGCCTACATAAATCTCTTTTACCATGTTCCAGTTTTCTGCTAGTTTGAATCTGTTAACGAAACTTGCTATGTTTACATGGGTGCCATTGTATTTTCTTATCCCTTTTGGCCTATGGTCAGTAAGAGACTTTTGTTATATGCTTTGTGTAGTTTCATGCCATGCCTTGCTTTGCCATGTTATGTTCCTGTAGCATGTTGATATCTTGCTCTAAACATTGCTTCCTGATGTTAATTCCTGACATGTTATTTTCACTAAGTCTGTGAACCTGATATCTTTTGCACTTTTGCTATGCTTGTTTGAACCTGTTATTGAGTGATTTAGCCATAGCTCAGTGTTCATATTTTGACAAGAATCTTGAGTGGATCACTGCCATGTGCTTTGTTGTTATGTTAGAGTGCAGTAGCTTGTTGTTCTTGATGCATTTAGATGGCCTCGTGCTGTTAATCGCAGCTTTGTGTCATTATTGTTTTGCTTGCCATTTGCAAACCGTGCATCCGATTCCGGTGATCTTTATATCGATTTCGACTGAAATCCACTCATCCTTCCAGCGGCACTCTTGGTTTTCCAAGTTGAGGCATGGTTCAATCTTTCCTTTCCGAAGCATGCATATGCATTGCATATTACATCCCGCATATCATGCCATGTTTTGCATCATGTTACTTGCGTATTGCACCGTGGTTGATTGTGTCTCCCTTTGCTTGTGTTCTTGTTTTGGGTAGAGCCGGGAGACGAGTACGTGATCGAGGAACCCGTTGAGTACCCTAATGAGGATCAAGCTTTCGTCAACTCGGAGAACTTTGCAGGCAAGATGACCATACCCTCGAAATCACTTCTATCTTTGCTTGCTAGATGCTCGCTCTATTGCTATGCCTATGCTACGATACCCACCACATGCTTTATCATGCCTCCTGTATTTCCATGTCAGACCTCTAACCCACCTTGTCCTAGCAAACCGTTGTTTGGCTATGTTACCGCTTTGCTCAGTCCCTCTTATAGCGTTGCTAGTTGGAGGTGAAGATTAGAGTTTGTTCCTTGTTGGAACATGTTTATTGTTGGGATATCATTATTATATATTGTCTATTTCAATGCATCTATATACTTGGTAAAGGGTGGAAGGCTCGGCCTTATGCCTGGTGTTTTGTTCCACTCTTGCCGCCCTAGTTCCCGTCATACCGGTGTTATGTTCCTTGATTTTGCGTTCCTTACATGGTTGGGTTATAATGGGAACCCCTTGACAGTTCGCCTTGAATAAAACTCCTCCAGCAAGCCCCAACCTTGGATTTACCATTCGCCACCTAGCCTCTTTTTCCCTTGGGTTCCGCGGACTCAAGGGTCATATTTATGTTTAACCCCCCGGGCCAGTGCTCCTCTGAGTGTTGGTCCAAAACAGAGCCACTTGCAGCGCCACCTTGGGGAAACTTGAGGGTTGGTTTTAGTTGTACGTAGTGTTCATCCGGCGTGCCCTGAGAACGAGATATGTGCAGCTCCTATCGGGATTTGTCGGCACAGCGGGTGGTCTTGCTGGACTTGTTTTACCATTGTCGAGATGTCTTGTAACCGGGATTCCGAGTCTGATCGGGTTGTCTTGGGAGAAGGAATATCCTTCGTTGACCGTGAGAGCTGGTGATGGGCTAAGTTGGGACACCCCTGCAGGGATTTGAACTTTCGAAAGCCGTGCCCGCGGTTATGGGCAGATGGGAATTTGTTAATGTCCGGTTGTAGAAAACCTAAAACTTAACTTATTTAAAATGGATCAACAACATGTGTAGCCATGATGGTCTCCTTTCGGCGGAGTCCGAGAAGAGAACACGGTCTCGTGTTATGCTTGAACGTAGGTTGTTCTAGGATCACTTCTTGATCATAGTTTCTCGACCGTGCCTTGCCTTCTCTTCTCGCTCTCATTTGCGTATGTTAGCCACCATATATGCTAGTGCTTTTTGCAGCTCCACCTCATACCTTTTCCCTACCTATAAGCTTAAATAGTCTTGATCGCAAGGGTGTGAGATTGCTGAGTCCCCGTGACTCACATATTACTTCCAAAACCAGATGCAGGGACCGATGATACCGTTCCAGGAGATACGATGAGCTCAAGTGGGAGTTCGATGAGGACACAGGACGATACTATGTTTGTCAGAGCCCCGACTCGATGTCACATCGATCTAGCCGGTAACACCTCATATCACTTTGCGGCCTCACGCACGGTATCCCCACGGGTGTCGTCTTACCTTTTCCCGGGACCGTTTGCGCCTTTTGGCTCACGTATATGATAGTGTCGCTAGCATCCATATGATAAGGAGCCCGGGCTGACATGACTAGTCGTAAACCCAAAGTGGCACAGACTTACAGGGACAGGCATCCATGACCCAGCTTCGAACGTGTCGGTCATCAGCAAGTGGGTCCGGGCTGTAGCACTGGGCTAGCAGGACTCCGGTAAACCGGGCTGTAGCGGGCTAACAGGACTCCGGTACTCAAAGCGTGACATTTCCCCGAAGGGACAGACACAGGAACGAAGAAGGACACATGCCGGCCAGCCTAAGTGTTCCAGAGCAGTAGCAAGCTACCATGGCTCGGCGGTAACACTAGGAGACATTTCCCGGTAAGAGAGGCTACTAAGGATAAACAACTAGATAGTCAGATCCCACACATAGCACTACACATTACACGTACGCATAACATGCAGGTATGTGCTGTACAACATGGCATCACAGCATAACTCAACAATTATATAGATAAAGGCTCAGAAGAGCCATCATAGCATTTATTGCAAACAGGGGTCACAAGACCCGTCATACAGAGCATACAAGCAACAAGCGGAAGCATTACATGTCTGGGTACAGACATCTATAAATGAAAAAGGCTGAAGAGCCTGACTATCTACAACATCCGATCAAGATCGTAGCTGAGGTACTAGCTACTAGTCGAAGTCCACGAGAACACTAGTAAGACCGAAGTCTCCGCTGCAAAACATAAATAAAGCAACATGAGTACAAAGGTACTCCAGCAAGACTTACATCAGATCCTATCATACATGCACTGTATCAAGAGGGTAATGTGGGGTTTAGTTGCAGCAAGCCAGCTTTGACTCTGTGGCTATCCTGTTCTACGACTACCAGAAACTCTGGAGGTGAAACAACGAACACGAGTCCACTAATCACCACACAATACACTACTATGGATTCATTCCCGTCTCCCTACGAGAAGGCCATCCATAGCACTCACACTTGTCTTGAGCATTTTAGAGTATCAACTTCAAGTTGTCTATGTACCATGTAAGCATCCAAGAAGTCCATAACCGCGGACCCGGCTATTCGAATAGATCATGTTAACCCTGCAGGGGTGTACTTCTTCACACACGCTCTCGCCACTTACCGCCATGTACACGTCGTGTATCTCGGCAACCTTCAAGCGGAAGCCTGGCGAGGGTGTCGGCCACGACCTGACTAACCACACAAGACTCTAGTCCAGGTTTATCGCCTATTCGGGTTCCATCCGCAAGGAGATCCGGCCGGGGTGTCGCTCACGGCCCCAAACGATGTGAGCAGGGTTCCCGAGCCCACCAACCGGGTGCCACTCGGTACACCGTGCCACGTGTGCCTAGTCTGTCCCAAGCCCACCCTGCCGGGTGCCACTTGGTAGAAAAATAGCACTACCTACAAACACCAGAAACTAGTTGCGACTCCTGGACAGAGATCAAGTTGGTTAATAAGTCGAGAGGGGTCGAGTTACCGGAACCCAATGTGTGGTAGTATCGAGTCATTGGACAACATACAGATCTCAGTGCTTAAGGTCGGCTTCAATGAAACAACCCACCATGTACTCCTACATGGCCTCTCATCGATACCTTTACCAAATCGTGTTCACCACACCACTCCCATTACCGACATAATCATTTCACTCTAGCCCATCACCCAGATGAACCAGACCTGACACGACTCTAAGCATAGCAGGCATAGCAAGGTAGGAACAACACATACATATGGCTCAATCAACTCCTACACATGCTAGTGGGTTTCATCTAGTTACTGTGGCAATGACAGGTCATGCAGAGGAAATGGGTTCAACTACCGTAGCACACAGTAGTTTGAATTGCGTTGTCTTAATGCAGTAAAAGAGAGCAGGAGCGAGAACATGGGATTGTATCGATATGATCAAATGGTTGGTTGCTTGCCTGATGGTTCGTTGCACGGATACGGTTCTTCGTTAGGGTAATCACGGTACTCCTCGGGGACAGATCCTGTCGCAAAGGACACCGATACACAAACATCACCAAACAATATGCAACAATATGATGCATGCATGAAACATGGCAATATGAGTGTGTTGGGCTAATGCAACTAAAACCAGATGTGTTTGAACAAATTTGAATCAAAGATTCAAATTCCAAATTCAAATATGGCCTTTTAAAGTGCTTTTCCTTGTTCTGATTAAAACATCAATTTAACTTGTTTGATCATGCATGAAAATAGTACAGATGGATAGATTGGATTTTTCTGATCATTTTTCATATATAATTTGTCCAATTTGGAATTACAGAATAAAATTTATGAATTTTTGAAGTTTAATTAATATTCTGGAATTTCCTGATTTAATTTAAATCCAGAAATATAATTACTGTGTCAGCATGACGTCAGCATGACGTCAGTGGTCAACTGTGGCTGGTTGAAGTCAAACCTGACGTGTGGGGGCCACACGTCAGTGACAGGGGGGGTTAAACAGATTTAAATTAATCCTAATTACTTAATTAGTGGCACTGGGGCCCACTGTCAGTGTCAGGGGGGGTTGACTAACAGTAGTTAGCGCTAACCTAACCACCTGGCCGACAGGGCCCACGCGTCAGTGACCCTGGGGGGTCAAACCCCAGGTCGGTCAAGTCAAACCCCACCGGCGACATGACGCCGGCGAGATCCGAGACGGCGGCGAGAGTGCTTTTTGCCATTCCGGCGACCAAATGGACGGCGGAAGGCATCTACGTGTTGCTGAGGCTGAGCCGCGTCTATTGGTGGTGGTGGTTGGGCTCGAGGTGGCCGGAGTTGACGGCGGCGAGCTCGGCTGCGGTGGCCGGAGTTCGGGTGCGGTCGGGATCAGTGTTGCAGGGGGTTTGGGGAGGCGTTGGTGCGTTCTACGTGCTCCTCGTGATGTGTGGAGCACGATGGCGAGCTCGGTTGGGCGCTACGGCGACCGTGGCCACGACGGCGACATCGCCGGCGGCGTGGAGCTTTCGGTCGAGGTGGAGCTAGGGCCTAGAGGTCGGGAGAGACCAGGGAAGAAGGGGGAATCGCTCCGGGGGCTCACCGCGGTTGCAGTGGGCGTCGAAGCAGGCTCGGGGACGCGCCGGAGACGACGAATTTGACGGCGACGGTGGTCGGAGTCCGAAGAGGGGAACGGCGACGTGGCGGCGATGTAGGGCTTCCGGGGACCCGTGGAGCGGTGGGGAGGAAGAGGGAGTTGTGGCGGAGCTTCTGAGCTAATCGGGGGAGCGAGGGGTGGTCGGAGGCGGTGGCTATGGCGAACGGCGGCGACGGTCATGTTCGGCCGAGCGAGAGAGAGAGCGAGAGAGAGGAAGGAGAGAGCCAGGGAGAGTGAGAGAGAGCAGGGGGAGAGGCGTGGCGTCGTCCAGGGCGTCGAGCGAGGAGGGGAGGCCAGGCAAGCAGGCGAGCAGGTGGCGTGGCGCGGTGGCGCGCGCGCGCGCGCCGGCCACACTCCCCTCCCTCTGTCTGGACGAAGACGACAGAGGAGGGAGGTGGGCTGGGCTGGCTGGGCCAGCCAGCTGGCTGGGCCGCACAGTGGAGGAGCCCAGGTAGGTTTTTCCCCCTTTCTTTTCTGTTTTCTGTTTTTATTTAATATATCTGCAACTTTGTTGAATTAAATAAAATACCTAGACAACTCCAAAAATCACCAAACTACTCCTGGTCCATAGTTGGATTATTTCCAACATGAAACATTTTAGTTTGGAGATATTTGAGCATTTAAATATTTTATATAATTTTAAATGCCCAAATTCAAATAGTTATGATTTAATTCAAAAACCCTAGGATGGCCTAGGAAAATGTGCACCACTTTTGCAGAGGTTCTGAACCAAGACAAAAATGATGGGCATTTTAGAAGGGCATTTCAGGTTCATTGAAAATTATTTTAGTAAACCCTAGTTGGTTTCAGAGGGGACTGGGGGTTCTGTCATCCCCATTTCAGGTTTCTGCTGAAAGAGTAAACATGAT
>NC_057800.1:109136997-109238447 GCF_018294505.1 Triticum aestivum | reverse complement strand
CGCTGGGCGCATAGCTCCATAATTCTCCCACCATAGACTGGCGGGGCCTTCAAGATGATATGCGGCAAAGGTGACCTTGTCAGCCTCCGCTACCAGCGCGGAACGCAGCTTGTGAGAAATACTGCGAAGCCAGTCATCAGCGTCGAGAGGCTCGACGGAGTGGTGGAACGTGGGTGGATGCAATTTGATAAAATCACTAAGTGACACCACGTTAGCCCTCTGATGGTGTGCTGTATTCTGTTCAATACGCTCCAACAAACGGTTTGTCTCCCGCTTGTTTCTCTCAGCTTCCATCATCACCTCGGCTAGTGAAGGAGGATGAGGCAGATTTTCATTCCTGGCTTCACTGCCTTCGGCCTGCTCTTGAGAAGCAGGGTTGGCGCGCGTGTTGACCATCCTAGGTAAACAAGACAAAGATTTAGTCAGAATGATAAAATTCCGACATAGGAATACATAATGTGAGGAATAACTCGGAATGCAAGATGATCATCCGTATGACATGGTAGATACAGAAACTGCTTCTTTTATTCCATCGTCATACACACCATACAAGGTTTAGTACAAGACCAAACGAAGTACTATTACGGTGAAAAGGGATTACATCTCATCGGAGGCATTCCAAACTCCTATACATTATTTTTCTACAACTCCGGAAAGAGTACAAACTAGGTCATATCCCACGAGTCACGCGGAACGATAGATGACACAGCTAGTGCAAACTAGGGATACTACCCCTAACTCAGACCGATCCGTAGTAGTCCTCATAAAAGTCACCTCCATAGCCTGGAAGCTCAACATGTTCATCCGGAAACAGATGATCTCGCGGAGCTTGTGGACCATAGGGGCTAGGATGAGGCCTTGGACCAACAAACGGTGGCCTGCGGGGACCGCGAGGTGGGGTGATGCCTCCTACATCACGCCAAACCATCACGTCAGGCAGAGCAGATCTCACAGGATAGAGATCGCGCATATCTGAGAATCCAGCTTGCACCGCCGGTGCGAACCGAGTCAAAGTGGCCCAGTGGTCAGCACGGGTATTGAAGAGCTCTAACCTTAAGGCCCGATTTTCACGATCCTTAACCTCGAGCATCTCAGCAGTGGTGCGAGTTCGTGAATCCTCCTGAGTGGAATCAGCATAAATAGCTTGGAGATATCCTTGTGCTCCCGGAAGTGATCCTGGCATATACCGGAAATCAGAGTCCCGAAATAAACCAGATCTGACTCGCATAATGGTCATCATGGAGTAGGCGGCATCCTGCACAGCCATCTCAATAGTAACCCCGAGTCCATAGGAGCAGTGAAGAGGCTCAGTGGATCCAGGATAAGATGGAAATATCCTGACAGTGCAGAGATACTGGCTTTGATTGAAGTCCCGGAATTGCTCTTCGACCGTGTACTCAGGATACCAGCGGTATCCAGCCTCAGTCATTACCCTGACCAACTTAGCAGTATGGCCGGGTACATCTAGGCATCGAGTCAGGCGAACCACTTGATTGAGGTCGCGAGTGGCCATCTGAAAGCATAATCATAATGCAAAGGCATTAGAATTTCTAGCAAAATTTCGACAGCATAACAGCTGTAAATGCTCAAAAAGGATTTTGAGACATTTGACAAAGGATTTCGTACACACTCAACATCATCATATCAAAGTTCTGAAACCATGTTGGCAACACAATGTGGTAGTAGAACTGAACTAGGCTTGTAACCATCAAACTTATAAGGTACTACTGATTAGTAACACGTGATCCTGATAGAGAGAACAGATCCTAATTCCTTAACCCCCGGTGGAAGAATGGACTGACTCAGATCAGAAAGTCATAAGGTATAAGGAGTAAAAAGAGCCTTACGTTCCAACCCACAAACAATTCCCCTACATATAACTAAAGAATTTCTAGACTCAACATCGACCAGTTTGGCTTGGAGAACCTACAGGCAGTCCGGCTCTGATGCCAACGCTGTCAGGACCCCGACTCGATGTCACATCGATCTAGCTGGTAACACCTCATATCACTTTGCGGCCTCACGCACGGTATCCCCACGGGTGTCGTCTTACCTTTTCCCGGGACCGTTTGCGCCTTTTGGCTCACGTATATGATAGTGTCGCTAGCATCCATATGATAAAGAGCCCGGGCTGACATGACTAGTCGTAAACCCAAAGTGGCACAGACTTACAGGGACAGGCATCCATGACCCATCTTCGAACGTGTCGGTCATCAGCAAGTGGGTCCGGGCTGTAGCACTGGGCTAGCAGGACTCCGGTAAACCGGGCTGTAGCGGGCTAACAGGACTCCGGTACTCAAAGCGTGACATTTCCCCGAAGGGACAGACACAGGAACGAAGAAGGACACATGCCGGCCAGCCTAAGTGTTCCAGAGCAGTAGCAAGCTACCATGGCTCGGCGGTAACACTAGGAGACATTTCCCGGTAAGAGAGGCTACTAAGGATAAACAACTAGATAGTCAGATCCCACACATAGCACTACACATTACACGTACGCATAACATGCAGGTATGTGCTGTACAACATGGCATCACAGCATAACTCAACAATTATATAGATAAAGGCTCAGAAGAGCCATCATAGCATTTATTGCAAACAGGGGTCACAAGACCCGTCATACAGAGCATACAAGCAACAAGCGGAAGCATTACATGTCTGGGTACAGACATCTATAAATGAAAAAGGCTGAAGAGCCTGACTATCTACAACATCCGATCAAGATCGTAGCTGAGGTACTAGCTACTAGTCGAAGTCCACGAGAACACTAGTAAGACCGAAGTCTCCGCTGCAAAAACATAAATAAAGCAACATGAGTACAAAGGTACTCAGCAAGACTTACATCAGATCCTATCATACATGCACTGTATCAAGAGGGTAATGTGGGGTTTAGTTGCAGCAAGCCAGCTTTGACTCTGTGGCTATCCTGTTCTACGACTACCAGAAACTCTGGAGGTGAAACAACGAACACGAGTCCACTAATCACCACACAATACACTACTATGGATTCATTCCCGTCTCCCTACGAGAAGGCCATCCATAGCACTCACACTTGTCTTGAGCATTTTAGAGTATCAACTTCAAGTTGTCTATGTACCATGTAAGCATCCAAGAAGTCCATAACCGCGGACCTGGCTATTCGAATAGATCATGTTAACCCTGCAGGGGTGTACTTCTTCACACACGCTCTCGCCACTTACCGCCATGTACACGTCGTGTATCTCGGCAACCTTCAAGCGGAAGCCTGGCGAGGGTGTCGGCCACGACCTGACTAACCACACAAGACTCTAGTCCAGGTTTATCGCCTATTCGGGTTCCATCCGCAAGGAGATCCGGCCGGGGTGTCGCTCACGGCCCCAAACGATGTGAGCAGGGTTCCCGAGCCCACCAACCGGGTGCCACTCGGTACACCGTGCCACGTGTGCCTAGTCTGTCCCAAGCCCACCCTGCCGGGTGCCACTTGGTAGAAAAATAGCACTACCTACAAACACCAGAAACTAGTTGCGACTCCTGGACAGAGATCAAGTTGGTTAATAAGTCGAGAGGGGTCGAGTTACCGGAACCCAATGTGTGGTAGTATCGAATCATTGGACAACATACACAGAACTCAGTGCTTAAGGACGGTTCCAGTGAAACAACCCACCATGTACTCCTACATGGCCTCTCACCGCTACCTTTACCAAATCGTGTTCACACACTTCACTCTCAGCAATAGAACATATCGTGACACTCCAATTCATTCCCAATGAACCAGACCTGACACACTCTAAGCAATAGCAGGCATGGCATGGTAGGAACACATCAGTGGCTTCAATCAACTCCTACACATGCTAGTGGGTTTCAACTATTTACTGTGGCAATGACAGGTCATGCAGAGGAATGGTTCAACTACCGCAGCACAAAGTAGCAGATGAATCGTTGTTGTCCTAATGCAATAACTGAGAGCAGGAGCGAGAGAGTAGGGTTTTATCGAAATGAACAAGGGGGTTTGCTTGCCTGGTAAATCAACAAGGGAGGCACTGCTTCACAGACAGGTACTCTGGAACGTCTCCGGAGCAGGACCTATCGAGAAGGAACGGTGCCGGCAATCAAAACACAATCATATGCAACAATATGATGCATGAACATGGCATGTAGATGTGATGCTGTGGAGCTAATGCAACTAGTGTTCAATTGGTTTGAAGTCCATTTGAACCAAAGGTTCAAATGCATTTCTAAATTAGGTCTCTTATATATGCCATAATGTGTTTTCCCATATTCAGCATGTATGAGTTGGTTTTTCATGCATGAAACTAGTACAGATGGAAAGATTGCATTTTTCTGATAATTTTTCATATATAAATTATTTAAATCTGAGCTACGGTTGAATTGTTATGAATTTTTGAAGTTTAAATTATTTTCTGGATTTTCCTGATTTAATTAAATCCAGAAATTATATACTGCGCCAGCATGACGTCAGCATGACGTCAGCGGGTCAACGCGGCTGTCCAGGGTCAAACCTGACGTGTGGGACCCACACGTCAGTGACAGGGGGTTAACAGAGGTTATTTTATTTTAATTAGATAATTAGGGGGGGGTCGGGCCCACTGGTCAGCGTCAGGGGGGGTTAGTCAACGGTGATTAGCACTAAGCTAATCACCTAACGGGCCGGCCCCACCTGGCAGGGTTCAGGCGACGGGGGCTCGTCGTCGGCGACCTCTGGACGCGGCGGAGTCCGCGCCACAGGCCACGGGGACGGCGTCGGAGAGCACCGGGGCGTAGCCCGGGCTCTCGCGCATCTGATGGAACAAGTGGAAGGAGCGGGGACGGCCGGAGCTCGCCGGAGCGAAGCTCGGGGCGGCGGCTGGAGTTCGGGCGCGAGCGGGTTCGGGCTGCGGGGCACGGGGAGGCCACCTGAGGGGCTCGGCGGCACCCTCGTGGCACCAGGAGCGCGAAGGGGGGCTCGGTTTGAGCGGAGGCAGCCCGAAACGGCGACGGCGACATGGACGGCGGCGAGGGGCTTCGGCCGTGGTGGGGAGCGGCGCTACGGCACGGGAACGGGAGGGAGAAGAGAGGGGAACGGCGGCGGAGCTCACCGCGATCACGCAGAGCAGCACAGCGGGGTCGGGGATGCCCGGTAGCTCCCGAATCACCGGCGAGGGTCCACGGCGGCCGGAGTCGAATTTGGCGTCGGCGATGGATCCACGGGGCACTCCGGCTTGTGTGGCTCGGCGAGGAGGTAGCTGACGACGAGGCGGAGCTTCTGGGCACGACGGGGAGGCGAGGGGAGGCTGGTGGCCGTGGTGGTTCTCGTCGGCGGCGACGACAGCGCTTCGGGAGAGAGGGGGAGAGAGCAGGGGAAGAGGGGGAGGGCGAGGGAGAGTGAGGCGGTGCGGCAGCTGCGTGGCGACGTCCGGGGTGTTCCAGGCGACGAGGAAGAAGCAGGAGGTGGCCAGCAGGGGGGGGAGGTGGCGCGCGCGCGTGCCGGCGAGCGTCGGGCACGCGCCCTCGTCCTTCTGTCTGAGGAGGGAGACGACAGAAGGCAGCGGGGTGGGCTGGGCCGCCAGCTGGAGATGCACAGGGGAGGGGAGGCCCAGGTAAGTCCCTCCTTCCTTTTATTTTGTTTTCTATTTTTTCTGACATTTGTTTGATTTAATAAATATATTAAATCATTTTATTTTATTATGCCAATTTTTGCAGGAGCTGGATATATTATTCCAGAGCTCTTTTATAAGTGGCATAATTTTTGGGCCATATTTCATATATATAGAAATATATTTCCAATGCAAATAATTATCGAATTAATCCAAATGGCCAAAAATAAATGTCCATGAGCTCCTAAAATATTGTTTTGAATTTTTATCTCTGTCCAATATTTTCAGAGGGCAACATGAGCATTTTCTTGGACCCTTTTGGAGAAATTTTTATTTGGGTCATTTTCAAAAATGATTCTGAGGGTTCCACCAATCCTCATTTCAAATTTAAATGAAATTTAAATATGATGCACACATAGCTAGCTAGCCTAGGTCATACCAGACTAGGGATGTGACAACTCGCCCCCACTTGAAAGAATCTCGTCCCGAGATTCAGGGGTCGACGGAAAGAAAGCGGGGTACTCCAGTCGAAGACGATCTTCTCGCTCCCAGGTAGCTTCTCTCTCGGAATGATGAGACCACTGAATTTTGAGAAACTTGATGTTCTGACGTCGAGTAACACGCTCTGCTTGATCAAGAATGCGAACCGGGTACTCTCGGTATGTGAGGTTATCTTGGAGATCAAGCGTTTCGTGGTCCACTCCGCGGATAGGATCCGAGAAGCAACACCTGAGTTGAGAGACGTGGAAGACATCATGAACTCGAGAAAGATGTGGGGGTAGTTCCAATTGGTAGGCAACCTCTCCTCGTTTAGCGAGAATGCGAAAGGGACCAATGTAACGAGGAGCCAACTTGCCCTTGATACCGAAACGATGGGTACCCTTTAAGGGAGTAACCCGAAGGTAAGCTTGGTCGCCAATTTCATAAGTCATAACCTTATGATGACGATCGTACTGACTTTTCTGACGAGACTGGGCTGTTTTCAAATTCTCACGAATGATGCGAACTTGCTCTTCTGCCTCCTGGATCATGTCCGGTCCAAAGAATTGTCTTTCACCGGTTTCTGACCAGTTCAAAGGTGTTCGACATCTTCGTCCATAGAGAACCTCAAAAGGAGCTTGCTTGAGGCTGGATTGGTAGCTATTGTTATAAGCAAACTCGGCGAAAGGAAGACATTTCTCCCAATCCATACCGAATGAGATAACGCAAGCTCTGAGCATGTCTTCGAGAATTTGATTGACCCGTTCCACCTGACCACTCGACTGAGGGTGGAAAGCGGTGCTGAAGGAAAGATGGGTTCCCATGGCAGTTTGGAAGCTCTCCCAAAATGAGAAGTGAAAAGACTGCCACGGTCTGAATTGATCTCTAGTGGAACACCATGAAGTGACACTATTCGAGAAATATATAAGTCAGCAAGCTGACTAGCAGTGATACTCTCTCGAACAGGGAGAAAGTGAGCCACTTTGGAGAGACGATCAATGACTACGAAGATAGCGTTATTCCCTCTCTTGGTCCTGGGAAAGCCGGTGATGAAGTCCATACTAACTTTATCCCATTTCCATTCAGGAATAGCTAAAGGCTGAAGGGCGCCAGCAGGTCTTTGATGCTCTGCCTTAACGCGACGACAAATGTCACATTTAGCAATGAACTCAGCGATTTCTCTCTTCATCCTAGTCCACCAGAACCTCTGGCGTAGGTCCTGATACATCTTAGTACTACCGGGATGAATCGTGAGAGGGGATTCATGCGCCTCCTTAAGAATCAATTGCCGAAGATGTTGCTTCTTGGGAACCACCAAGCGATTCTCAAAGAAAACAACACCGCGATCATCCATAGAGAAACATCCACCAACTCCCTTCTTAATGTTCCTCTTGATCCTGGTAATCCCCGTATCATGTTTCTGGGCTTCGATGATCTGATCCTCAAGGGTAGGTTTCGCCACCAAGGTAGAAAGAAATCCGCGAGGAGCTATGTAAAGATTAAGCTTACAGAATTCCTCATGGAGAAGTGGTTGGCCTTGCTGCAACATGAGATTGTTGCAATAGGATTTACGGCTTAGAGCATCAGCCATGACATTGGCTTTGCCTGGAGTGTAGGTAATCCCTAGATCATAATCTGTGATTAACTCCAACCAACGTCTTTGCCTAAGGTTCAGATCCGGTTGGGTGAAGATATACTTGAGACTCTGGTGATCGGTGTAGATCTCGCAACGTTTACCAAGGAGGTAATGTCGCCAGGTCTTGAGTGCATAGACTACGGCTGCAAGCTCTAGATCATGTGTAGGATAATTCTCCTCATGTGGATGCAACTGTCGAGATGCATAGGCAATCACATGACGATCCTGCATAAGAATGCAACCTAGTCCCTGTCGTGAGGCGTCGCAGTAGATAATAAAGTCTTTAGTGAAATCCGGTGGCACAAGTATGGGAGCAGAAGTCAAGCGTCTTTTCAGTTCCTGAAAACTGTACTCACACTGTGGGGACCACTCGAACTTTTTATCTTTCTTGAGAAGTTCCGTGAGGGGTTTGGCTACTTTGGAGAAGTTTTCAACAAAGCGGCGACAATAGCTGGCTAGACCAAGGAAACTCCTAACTTGTTTGACTGTTTCAGGTGGAGTCCAATCGAGAACGGCTTGAACTCTCTCGGGATTGACAGCAATGCCCTTACCAGAGATTACGTGGCCCAGGTAGGTCACTTCTGGCAACCAAAATTCACACTTGGAGAACTTGGCATAAAGGCGGTGCTCTCTGAGTTTTTCTAACACAAGCCTAAGATGTTCGGCATGCTCTTCCTCGTTCTTCGAGTAAATAAGAATATCATCGAGGTAAACCACGACGAACTTATCTAAGTACTCCATGAAGATCGAGTTCATCAAACGGGAGAATGTGGCTGGGGCGTTGGTTAGGCCAAAGGACATGACGGTGTACTCGTACTGACCATAACGGGTGACAAAAGCTGTCTTGGGAATGTCCCCATTTCTGATCTTGATTTGATGGTAGCCTAACCTTAAATCCATCTTGGAAAATACCGAGGATCCAGCGAGCTGATCATACAGGTCGTTGATCCTGGGAAGCGGATACTTGTTCTTTATCGTGACCAAATTAACGGGACGATAATCTACAACCATCCGGTCCGTACCATCCTTCTTCTTGACGAAAAGGACGGGGCAAGCCCAAGGAGAAGAACTAAGACGGATGAAACCCTTTTGCAAGGACTCATCGAGTTGTTTCTTAAGCTCGGCTAGTTCTAGGGGTGCCATCTTGTAGGGTCTCCGGGAGATTGGAGCTGTTCCTGGGATAAGATCTATGACGAACTCTACATCTCTGTCAGGTGGAACACCTGGCAGTTCCTCTGGAAAGACATCCGGAAAGTCACGGACTACCGGGATATCTTCAAGGTCTGGAAGAGGGCTGGCATTAAGAGAATAGAGCTGACGCTTTGCAAGTCTAGTGGAGACGGTGACTATCTTGCCAGATGGGTGTGTAAGCTGAACAGATCTTGTGTAACAATCAATCTTGGCATGATGAGCTGTCATCCAGTCCATACCCAAGATGATGTTAATATCTGAAGACTTGAGGGCTACAAGTGATGCAAGAAATACAAGTCTGTCAACAAGGATTTCGTTACCATGGCTTACACTAGAGGTTTGCCATTTGGATCCAGGAGTTTGGATGACTAGCGGAGTTGGCATTTCACAAAATGATATGTCGTGCAAACGAGCATAGCCTTCAGAAATGAAGGAGTGAGATGCTCCAGTATCGAACAAAACCGATGCTGGATGACAGTTGACAAGGAGTGTTCCAAGAACGACATCTGGATCATCGTGAGCGTCTTTAGCTGAGACGTGATGCACACGTCCACGTTCAGTGGGGGCTGACTTGACACTGATCATCTTGCGTGATGGCTTAATACAGCCAACAGTCTTCTCGGGCGGGGGTGGAGCATAACTAGTCTGAGAGCAATCACGTGCATAGTGTCCTGGCTTCCCGCATGTGAAGCAAGTCCCTGAGGTTGGACGGGGACCCGCACTGACAAACGGTCTACCAGTAGGCCTGGGTGGAACATACGACGGAGTTGGAGAAGGCACCACATAGGCTGGCCTCGGTGCATATTCGGAAGGAATAGCGGAGTTTGGAACCCAAATCCGGCGTTTCTGGGAACTAGAACCGGAGGAAGATCCCAAATCACGGGTGTGCTTACGAGACTCCTCGTAAGTGAGTTGAGCTGTCTCTGCATTGATGGCCTTGTTCACAAGGGCTTGGAATGTATCACAATGATGCAGGTGGAGATCACGACGCAACTTGGGGTTGAGACCCTTCCGGAACCTAGCTTGCTTCTTGGCGTCCGTGGACACTTCTTCTGTGGCATAGCGGGCAAGGTTCTCGAACTCTCTGCTATAAGCATCAACAGCCATCTTACTCTGGGTGAAACTACAGAACTCTTCTCTCTTGCGATCAATAAGGGCCTGGGGAATGTGATGCTCGCGAAAAGCCTCAGTGAAATCCTTCCAGGTAGGAATCTGGCCAACTGGAAGCATAGCCTCATAGTTCTGCCACGAAAGACTAGCAGGACCTTCTAGGTGATATGTGGCATAAGTGACCTTGTCATCTTCAGCTACGTTCGCGGAACGCAGCTTATGGGTGATGCTACGGAGCCAGTCATCTGCATCGAGTGGCTCGATGGAATGATGAAAGGTAGGTGGGTGCAAGCGGATAAAGTCATGAATGGTCACTGATCCCTTGAGCTGATGTGCGGTATTCTCCTCAATACGTGCCAACAAGCGGTTAGACTCACGCTTGTTCCTCTCCATCTCTAGCATGAATTCTGGCAACGAAGGCTGGTCAGGAGGATCCTCATCCCTACCATCTCCATGGTTCTGGCTACGAACAACAGAACTTGATGACATCCTGGTAAAACGAAACCAAGGACGGAATCAGCATCAACTATCGACTGTAGAATGTAGGACAAGGAATTAGTATCTCTCGAACTCTTAGAGAAAATCCGGCAGCATAACGGCAGTAAAATGCTCAGAATGAGACATCCTACTAAACATAGGGTGGTAACATACTTATCATCATCACTCAACGTTCTGAGATAGTACTAAACAGACTACACCGGAAATACTCGAAAACTGGGTATGACTCTGATCAACAAATCCTATGGAACTACGGAGTAGTAACACGTGATCCTGATAGACGGAAGAGAAGCCTAGTTCCTTAACCCCGTAGGAAAGATAGGATGACTCAGATCAGAGGGCCATGAGGTAAAGGAGTAAAAAGAGCCTTACGTTCCATCCCACAATCAATTCCCTTATATAACTAAAGAATTTCTAGACTCAACTTCGACCAGTTTGGCTTGGTAAACCTACAGACAGTCAAGCTCTGATACCAACGCTGTCAGAGCCCCGACTCGATGTCACATCGATCTAGCCGGTAACACCTCATATCACTTTGCGGCCTCACGCACGGTATCCCCACGGGTGTCGTCTTACCTTTTCCCGGGACCGTTTGCGCCTTTTGGCTCACATATATGATAGTGTCGCTAGCATCCATATGATAAGGAGCCCGGGCTGACATGACTAGTCGTAAACCCAAAGTGGCACAGACTTACAGGGACAGGCATCCATGACCCAGCTTCGAACGTGTCGGTCATCAGCAAGTGGGTCCGGGCTGTAGCACTGGGCTAGCAGGACTCCGGTAAACCGGGCTGTAGCGGGCTAACAGGACTCCGGTACTCAAAGCGTGACATTTCCCCGAAGGGACAGACACAGGAACGAAGAAGGACACATGCCGGCCAGCCTAAGTGTTCCAGAGCAGTAGCAAGCTACCATGGCTCGGCGGTAACACTAGGAGACATTTCCCGGTAAGAGAGGCTACTAAGGATAAACAACTAGATAGTCAGATCCCACACATAGCACTACACATTACACGTACGCATAACATGCAGGTATGTGCTGTACAACATGGCATCACAGCATAACTCAACAATTATATAGATAAAGGCTCAGAAGAGCCATCATAGCATTTATTGCAAACAGGGGTCACAAGACCCGTCATACAGAGCATACAAGCAACAAGCGGAAGCATTACATGTCTGGGTACAGACATCTATAAATGAAAAAGGCTGAAGAGCCTGACTATCTACAACATCCGATCAAGATCGTAGCTGAGGTACTAGCTACTAGTCGAAGTCCACGAGAACACTAGTAAGACCGAAGTCTCCGCTGCAAAACATAAATAAAGCAACATGAGTACAAAGGTACTCAGCAAGACTTACATCAGATCCTATCATACATGCACTGTATCAAGAGGGTAATGTGGGGTTTAGTTGCAGCAAGCCAGCTTTGACTCTGTGGCTATCCTGTTCTACGACTACCAGAAACTCTGGAGGTGAAACAACGAACACGAGTCCACTAATCACCACACAATACACTACTATGGATTCATTCCCGTCTCCCTACGAGAAGGCCATCCATAGCACTCACACTTGTCTTGAGCATTTTAGAGTATCAACTTCAAGTTGTCTATGTACCATGTAAGCATCCAAGAAGTCCATAACCGCGGACCCGGCTATTCGAATAGATCATGTTAACCCTGCAGGGGTGTACTTCTTCACACACGCTCTCGCCACTTACCGCCATGTACACGTCGTGTATCTCGGCAACCTTCAAGCGGAAGCCTGGCGAGGGTGTCGGCCACGACCTGACTAACCACACAAGACTCTAGTCCAGGTTTATCGCCTATTCGGGTTCCATCCGCAAGGAGATCCGGCCGGGGTGTCGCTCACGGCCCCAAACGATGTGAGCAGGGTTCCCGAGCCCACCAACCGGGTGCCACTTGGTACACCGTGCCATGTGTGCCTAGTCTGTCCCAAGCCCACCCTGCCGGGTGCCACTTGGTAGAAAAATAGCACTACCTACAAACACCAGAAACTAGTTGCGACTCCTGGACAGAGATCAAGTTGGTTAATAAGTCGAGAGGGGTCGAGTTACCGGAACCCAATGTGTGGTAGTATCGAGTCATTGGACAACATACACCGAACTCAGTGCTTAAGGACGGTTCCAGTGAAACAACCCACCATGTACTCCTACATGGCCTCTCACCGCTACCTTTACCAAATCGTGTTCACACACTTCACTCTCAGCAATAGAACATATCGTGACACTCCAATTCATTCCCAATGAACCAGACCTGACACACTCTAAGCAATAGCAGGCATGGCATGGTAGGAACACATCAGTGGCTTCAATCAACTCCTACACATGCTAGTGGGTTTCAACTATTTACTGTGGCAATGACAGGTCATGCAGAGGAATGGTTCAACTACCGCAGCACAAAGTAGCAGATGAATCGTTGTTGTCCTAATGCAATAACTGAGAGCAGGAGCGAGAGAGTAGGGTTTTATCGAAATGAACAAGGGGGTTTGCTTGCCTGGTAAATCAACAAGGGAGGCACTGCTTCACAGACAGGTACTCTGGAACGTCTCCGGAGCAGGACCTATCGAGAAGGAACGGTGCCGGCAATCAAAACACAATCATATGCAACAATATGATGCATGAACATGGCATGTAGATGTGATGCTGTGGAGCTAATGCAACTAGTGTTCAATTGGTTTGAAGTCCATTTGAACCAAAGGTTCAAATGCATTTCTAAATTAGGTCTCTTATATATGCCATAATGTGTTTTCCCATATTCAGCATGTATGAGTTGGTTTTTCATGCATGAAACTAGTACAGATGGAAAGATTGCATTTTTCTGATAATTTTTCATATATAAATTATTTAAATCTGAGCTACGGTTGAATTGTTATGAATTTTTGAAGTTTAAATTATTTTCTGGATTTTCCTGATTTAATTAAATCCAGAAATTATATACTGCGCCAGCATGACGTTAGCATGACGTCAGCGGGTCAACGCGGCTGTCCAGGGTCAAACCTGACGTGTGGGACCCACACGTCAGTGACAGGGGGTTAACAGAGGTTATTTTATTTTAATTAGATAATTAGGGGGGGGGGGTCGGGCCCACTGGTCAGCGTCAGGGGGGGGGGGGGGGGGTTAGTCAACGGTGATTAGCACTAAGCTAATCACCTAACGGGCCGGCCCCACCTGGCAGGGTTCAGGCGACGGGGGCTCGTCGCCGGCGACCTCTGGACGCGGCGGAGTCCGCGCCACAGGCCACGGGGACGGCGTCGGAGAGCACCGGGGCGTAGCCCGGGCTCTCGCGCATCTGATGGAACAAGTGGAAGGAGCGGGGACGGCCGGAGCTCGCCGGAGCGAAGCTCGGGGCGGCGGCCGGAGTTCGGGCGCGAGCGGGTTCGGGTTGCGGGGCACGGGGAGGCCACCTGAGGGGCTCGGCGGCACCCTCGTGGCACCAGGAGCGCGAAGGGGGGCTCGGTTTGAGCGGAGGCAGCCCGAAACGGCGACGGTGACATGGACGGCGGCGAGGGGCTTCGGCCGTGGTGGGGAGCGGCGCTACGGCACGGGAACGGGAGGGAGAAGAGAGGGGAACGGCGGCGGAGCTCACCGCGATCACGCAGAGCAGCACAGCGGGGTCGGGGATGCCCGATAGCTCCCGAATCACCGGCGAGGGTCCACGGCGGCCGGAGTCGAATTTGGCGTCGGCGATGGCTCCACGGGGCACTCCGGCTTGTGTGGCTCGGCGAGGAGGTAGCTGACGACGAGGCGGAGCTTCTGGGCACGACGGGGAGGCGAGGGGAGGCTGGTGGCCGTGGTGGTTCTCGTCGGCGGCGACGACAGCGCTTCGGGAGAGAGGGGGAGAGAGCAGGGGAAGAGGGGGAGGGCGAGGGAGAGTGAGGCGGTGCGGCAGCTGCGTGGCGACGTCCGGGGTGTTCCAGGCGACGAGGAAGAAGCAGGAGGTGGCCAGCAGGGGGGGAGGTGGCGCGCGCGCGTGCCGGCGAGCGTCGGGCACGCGCCCTCGTCCTTCTGTCTGAGGAGGGAGACGACAGAAGGCAGCGGGGTGGGCTGGGCCGCCAGCTGGAGATGCACAGGGGAGGGGAGGCCCAGGTAAGTCCCTCCTTCCTTTTATTTTGTTTTCTATTTTTTTCTGACATTTGTTTGATTTAATAAATATATTAAATCATTTTATTTTATTATGCCAATTTTTGCAGGAGCTGGATATATTATTCCAGAGCTCTTTTATAAGTGGCATAATTTTTGGGCCATATTTCATATATATAGAAATATATTTCCAATGCAAATAATTATCGAATTAATCCAAATGGCCAAAAATAAATGTCCATGAGCTCCTAAAATATTGTTTTGATTTTTATCTCTGTCCAATATTTTCAGAGGGCAACATGAGCATTTTCTTGGACCCTTTTGGAGAAATTTTTATTTGGGTCATTTTCGAAAATGATTCTGAGGGTTCCACCAATCCTCATTTCAAATTTAAATGAAATTTAAATATGATGCACACATAGCTAGCTAGCCTAGGTTATACCAGACTAGGGATGTGACAATGTTTCCTTTCCAAATGATCAGTAGTGGAGCCCAGTTGGGGCGATCGGGGACATTATGCATTTGGGGTTGTCTTTAGTTTGGTTCCGTAGTTGGACCTTGATTGTATCTGGATGATTGTAATGTTATGTTTATGCTATTGTGTGAAGTGGCGATTGTAAGCCAACTATGTACCTCTTTTCTTATTCAGTACATGGGATGTGTTAAGATTACCCCTCTTGCAACATTGCTTACAATGCGGTTATGCCTCTAAGTCGTGCTCCGACACATGGGAGATATAGCAGCATCGTGGGCGTTACACATATGGATCCAAATCAGCCCCTTACGAAGCAACACATAAACTAGGGTTTAAGCTTCTGTCACTCTAGCAACCCATCATCTACTTATTACTTCCCAATGCCTTCCTCTAGGCCCAAACAATGGTGAAGTGTCATGTAGTCGACGTTCACATAACACCACTAGAGTAAACACAACATACATCTCATCAAAATATCGAACGAATACCAAATTCACATGACTACTTATAGCAAGACTTCTCCCATGTCCTCAGGAACAAACGTAACTACTCACAAAGCATAATCATGTTCATAATAGAGGGGTATTAATATGCACAATGGATCTGAACATATGATCTTCCACCAAGTAAACCAAGTAGCATCAACTACAAGGAGTAATCAACACTACTAGCAACCCACAGGTACCAATCTGAGGTTTGGATACAAAGATTGGATACAAGAGATGAACTAGGGTTTGAGATCAGATGGTGCTGGTGAAGATGTTGATGGAGATTGACCCCCTCCCGATGAGAGGATCGTTGGTGATGACGACGGTGATGATTGCCCCTCCCGGAGGGAAGTTTCCCCGGCAGAACAGCTCCGCCGGAGCCCTAGATTGGTTCTGCCAAGGTTCCGCCTCGTGGCGGCGGAGTTTCGTCCCGTGAGCTAGCTTATTATTTTTTCTCGGACGAAAGACCTCATATAGCAAAAGATGGGCATCGGAGGGCCACCAGGGGGCCTGATACGTCTCCAACGTATCTATAATTTTTGATTGCTCCATGCTATATTATCTACTGTTTTGGACTATATTGGGCTTTATTTTCCACTTTTATATTATTTTTGGGACTAACCTATTAACCGGAGGCCCAGCCCAGAATTGCTGTTTTTTTGCCTATTTCAGTGTTTCGAAGAAATGGAATATCAAACGGAGTCCAAACGAAATAAAATCTTCGAGAACGTGATTTTCTCATCGAACGTAATCCAGGAGACTTGGACCCTGCTCCAAGGAACAAAAGAGGCGGTCACGAGGGTGGGGGGCATGCCCCCTGCCTCATGGGCCCCTCGTTGCTCCTCCGGCGTACTTCTTCCTCCTATATATACACACGTACCCCCAAACGATCAGAACATGAGCCAAAAACCTAATTCCACCGCCGCAACTTTCTGTATCCACGAGATCCCATCTTGGGGCCTGTTCCGGAGCTCCGCCGGAAGAGGGCCGTCATCACGAAGGGCTTCTACATCATCATAGCCTCTCCAATGAAGTGTGAGTAGCTTACCTCAGACCTTCGGGTCCATAGTTAGTAGCTAGATGGCTTCTTCTCTCTCTTTGAATCTCAACACAAAGTTCTCCCCCTTTCTTGTGGAGATCTATTTGATGTAATCTTCTTTTTGCGGTGTGTTTGTTGAGACCGATGAATTGTGGGTTTATGATCAAGTCTATCTATGAATAATATTTGAATCTTCTTTGAATTCTTTTATGTATGATTGGTTATCTTTGCAAGTCTCTTCGAATTATCCATTTGGTTTGGCCAACTAGATTGGTAGTTCTTGCCATGGGAGAAGTGCTTAGCTTTGGGTTCGGTCTTGCGGTGTCCTTACCCAGTGATAGAAGGGGCAACAAGGCACGTATTGTATCGTTGCCATCGAGGATAACAAGATGGGGTTTATTTCATATTGCATGAATTTATCTCTCTACATCATGTCATCTTGCTTAAGGCGTTACTCTGTTTTTAACTTAATACTCTAGATGCATGCTGGATAGCGGTCGATGAGTGGAGTAATAGTAGTAGATGCAGAATCGTTTTGATCTACTTGTCATGGACGTGATGCCTATATACATGATCATGCCTAGATATTCTCATAACTATGCTCAATTCTGTCAATTGCTCAATAGTAATTTGTTCACCCACCGTAGAATACTTATGCTCTTGAGAGAAGCCACTAGTGAAACCTATGGCCCCCGGGTCTATTCTCATCATATCAATCTCCATCACTTTAATCTTGCTTTGCTTTTTATTTTGCTTTTACTTTTTACTTTGCATCTTTATACCAAAAATACCAAAAATATTATATCTATCAGATCTCACTCTCGTAAGTGACAGTGAAGGGATTGACAACCCCTAATCGCGTTGGTTGCGAGTTGCTATCTCTTTGTGCAGGTACGAGGGACTTGAGCGTGGCCTCCTACTGGATTGATACCTTGGTTCTCAAAAACTGAGGGAAATACTTATGCTACTCTACTGCATCATCCCTTCCTCTTCGGGGAAAACCAACGCAAGCTCAAGACGTAGCAAGAAGGATTTCTGGTGCCGTTGCCGGGGAGTCTACGCAAAAAGTCAACATACCAAGTACCCATCACAATCCCTATCTCTCGCATTACATTATTTTCCATTTGCCTCTCATTTTCCTCTCCCCCAATTCACCCTTGCCGTTTTATTTGCCCTCTCTCTCTCTGTCCTCCCTCTCTATTTGCCTCTTTTTGCCCGCTTGCTTTTTGTTTGCTTGTGTGCTATATTACTTGTTTGTCGCGATGGCTCAAGATACTACCAAATTGTGTGACTTCACCAATACCAATAATAATGATTTCCTTAGCACTCCGATTGCTCCTCTTACCGATGCTGAATCTTGTGAAATTAATGCTGCTTTGTTGAATCTTGTTATGAAAGATCAATTCGCCGGCCTTCCTAGTGAAGATGCCGCTACTCATCTGAATAGCTTCGTTGATTTATGTGATATGCAAAAGAAAAAAGATGTCAATAATGATGTCGGTAAATTGAAGCTATTTCCTTTTTGGCTTAGAGATCTTGCTAAAGCTTGGTTTTCGTATTTGCCTAAAAATACTATTGATTCATGGAACAAGTGCAAAGGTGCTTTTATCTCTAAGTATTTTCCTACCGCTAAGATCATCTCTCTTAGAAACGATATTATGAACTTTAAAAAACTTGATCATGAGCATGTTGCACAAGCTTGGGAGAGAATGAAATTAATGATACGTAATTGCCCTACTCATGGTTTGAATTTGTGGATGATTATACAAAAATTTTATGCCGGATTGAATTTTGCTTCTAGAAATCTTTTAGATTCGGCCGCGGGAGGCACTTTTATGGAAATCACTTTAGGAGATGCTACTAAACTCCTAGATAATATTATGGTTAATTATTCTCAATGGCATACTGAAAGATCTTCTAATAAAAAAGTGCATGCGATAGAAGAAATTAATGTGTTGAGTGGAAAGATGGATGAACTTATGAAATTATTTGCTACTAAGAGTGTTTCTTCTAATCCTAATGATATGACTTTGTCTACTTTGATTGAGAATAACAATGAATCTATGGATGTGAATTTTGTTGGTAGGAATAATTTTGGTAACAATGCTTATAGAGGGAATTTTAATCCTAGGCCATATCCTAGTAATCCTTCTAATAATTATGGGAATTCCTACAACAAGTCTTATGGAAATTATAATAAGATGCCCTCTGAATTTGAGAATAGTGTTAAAGAATTTATGAATTCACAAAATAATTTTAATGCTTTGCTTGAGGAGAAATTGCTTAAAGTTGATGATTTGGCTAGAAACGTTGATAGAATTTCTCTTGAGGTTGATTCTTTAAAGCTTAGATCTATTACTCCTAAGCATGATATCAATGAGTCTCTCAAAGCCATGATAATTTCCATTGATGAGTGCAAGGAAAGAACCGCTAGGATGCGTGCTTCCAAAGATGCATTTATTAAAGTGTGTTCCTCCAATTCCTATGAAAATTAAGATGAAGATCTAAAAGTTATTGATGTGTCCCCTATAAATCTTTGTTTTGCAATATGAATCTTGATGAAACTGAATATGATCTTCCTTTACCTAGAAGGCGTTCTAAAAATTCGGAGTATTTAGATCTTAATGATGAAATTGATGAAAGTGGGATTGAAAGAAATAAAAATCTAGATGTTGCTAAACCCACTATATTGGATTTCAAGGAATTTAATTATGAAAGCTGTTCTTTAATTGATTGTATTTCCTTATTGCAATCCGTGCTAAATTCTCCACATGCTTATAGTCAAAATAAAGCCTTCACCGAACATATTGTTGATGCCTTGATGCAATCTTATGAAGAAAAACTTGAGTTGAAAGTTTCTATCCCTAGAAAACTCTATGATGAGTGGGAACAAACTATTAAAATTAAAATTAAAGATCATGAGTTTTATGCTTTGTGTGATTTGGGTGCTAGTGTCTCTACTATTCCCAAAACATTGTGTGATTTACTAGATTTCCGTAATTTTGATGATTGCTCTCTAAACTTGCATCTTGCGGATTCCACTATTAAGAAACCTATGGGAAGAATTAATGATGTTCTTATTGTTGCAAATAGGAATTATGTGCCCGTATATTTCATTGTTCTTGATATAGATTGCAATCCTTCTTGCCCTATTATTCTTGTTGACCTTTCCTTAGAACGGTTGGTGCGATTATTGATATGAAGGAAGGGAATATTAGATTTCAATTTCCATTAAAAAAGGGCACAGAACACTTTCCAAGAAAGAAAATAAAATTACCATATGAAACTATCATGAGAGCCACTTGTGGATTGCCTACCAAAGATGGCAATACCTAGATCTATCCTCGCTTTTATGCCTAGCTAGGGGCGTTAAATGATAGCGCTTGTTGGGAGGCAACCCAATTTTATTTTTATTCCTTGCCTTTTGCTCCTGCTTATTAATAAATAAATTATCTAGACTCTGTTCTGGTTGTGTTTTTTTGTGTTTAATTAGTGTTTGTGCCAAGTAGAACCGTTGGGAAGACTTGGGGAAAGTCTTGTTGAACTTGCTGTAAAAAACAGAAACTTTAGCGCTCACGAGAACTGCTGTAATTTTTGTTTGAAGAGTGCTATTTAGTTAATTCTTTTTGAAGATGATTAATAGATAAATTCCTCACGTCCAGAAATTTATTTTAGATTTTTTGGGGTTCCAGGTCTTGTGCTAGATACAGATTACTACAGACTGTTCTGTTTTTGACAGATTCTATTTTTCGTGTGTTGTTTGCTTATTTTGATGATCCATAGAGAAGTTGGAATGCAGTAGGTTTAACACCAATATAAATAAATAATGAGTTCATTACAGTACCTTGAAGTGGTCTTTTGTTTTCTTTCGCTAACGAAGCTCACGAGTTTTCTATTTTGAGTTTTGTGTTGTGAAGTTTTCAAGTTTTGGGTGAATTCTTTTGATGGATCATGGAACAAGGAGTGGCAAGAGCCTAAGCTTGGGGATGCCCATGGCACCCCCAAGATAATCCAAGGACACCAAAAAGTCAAAGATTGGGGATGCCCCGAAAGGCATCCCCTCTTTCGTCCACTTCTATTGGTAATTTACTTGGAGCTATATTTTTATTCACCAACATGATATGTGTTTTGCTTGGAGCGTCTTGTATTATTTGTGTATTTGTGTCTTAGTATGCCACAATCATCCTTGCTGTACATACCTTTTGAGAGAGCCATGCATGAATTAAAATTTGATAAGAATACTCTATGTGCTTCACTTATATCTTTTGAGCGTAGTAGTTATGCTCTATGTGCTTCACTTAGATCTTTTAGAGCACGGTGGTGGATTTGTTTTAAAGAAACTATTGATCTCTCATGATTCACTTCAATTATTTTGAGAGTCTCTTAATAGCATGGTAATTTGCTTAATAATAATATGGTTGGTATTCAAGATTTGTGAAACTTTCTTTGAGTGTGTTGAATACTAAGAAAAGATTGAAGCATGATAATTGTTTTGAGATATGGAGGTGATAATATTAAAGTCATGCTAGTTGAGTAGTTGTGAATTTAAAGAATACTTGTGTTAAAGTTTGTGATTCCCGTAGCATGCACGTATGGTGAACCGTTATGTGATGAAGTCGGAGCATGATTTATTTGTTGATTGTCTTCCTTATGAGTGGCGGTCGGGGATGAGCGATGGTCTTTTCCTACCAATCTATCCCCCTAGGAGCATGCACGTA
Source organism: Triticum aestivum (assembly GCF_018294505.1). Lineage (NCBI taxonomy): Eukaryota > Viridiplantae > Streptophyta > Magnoliopsida > Poales > Poaceae > Triticum > Triticum aestivum. The sequence goes on along the minus strand of NC_057800.1, from coordinate 109,217,141 downwards.
ATACCTTTCTTTGATAACTTCTAGATTTTTGCAATTAGTATATGAGTTCTTTATGACTAATGTTGAGTCCATGGATTATACGCACTCTCACCCTTCCACCTTTTCTAGCCTCTCTAATACCCCGCACCTTTCGCCGGTATCATACACCTACCATATACCTTCCTCAAAACAGCCACCATACCTACCTATTATGGCATTTCCATAGCCATTCCGAGATATATTGCCATGCAACTTTCCACCATCTAGTTCATCATGACACATTCATCATTGTCATATTGCTTAGCATGATCATGTAGTTGACATAGTATTTGTGGCAAAGCCACCGTTCATAATTTCTTCATACTTGTCACTCTTGATTCATTGCATATCCCGGTACACCGCCGGAGGCATCCATATAGAGTCATACTTTGTTTTAGAATCGAGTTGTAATCATTGAGTTGTAAATAAATAAAAGTGTGAAGATCATCATTCAATAGAGCATTGTCCCAAAAAAAGGCCAGAAAAAGAAGGCCCAAAAAATAAAAAATAAAAAGGGGCAATGCTAATATCCTTTTTTCCACACTTGTGCTACAAAGTAGCACCATGATATAGCGAGTCTCATATATTGTGCTTCAAAGTACCACCATGTTCTTCATATAGAGATTCTCATATGTTGTCACTTCCATATACTAGTGGGAATTTTTCATTATAGAACTTGGCTTGTATATTCCAATGACGGGCTTCCTCAAAATTGCCCTAGGTCTTCGTGAGAAAGCAAGTTGGATGCACACCCACTTAGTTTCTTTTGTTGAGCTTTCATACATTTATAGCTCTAGTGCATCCGTTGCATGGCAATCCCTACTCACTCACATTGATATCTGTTGATGGGCATCTCCATAGCCCGTTGATACGCCTAGTTGATGTGAGACTATCTTCCCCTCCTTTTGTCTTCTCCACAACCACCCTTCTATTCCACCTATAGTGCTATATCCATGGCTCACGCTCATGTATTGCGTGAAGATTGAAAAAGTTTTGAAAAAGTTAGAGTATGAAACAATTGCTTGGCTTGTCATCGGGGTTGTGCATGATTTAAATACTTTGTGTGGTGAAGATGGAGCATAGCTAGACTATATGATTTTGTAGGGATAACTTTCTTTGGCCATGGTATTTTGAGAAGACATAATTGCTTTGTTAGTATGCTTGAAGTATTATTATTTTTGTGTCAATATAAACTTTTGTCTTGAATCTTTCTAATCTGAATATTCATACCACAATTAAGAAGATTTGCATGGAAATTAAGCCAAGTAGCACTCCGCATCAAAAATTCTCTTTTTATCATTTACCTACTCGAGGACAAGCAGGAATTAAGCTTGGGGATGCCTGATACATCTCCAACGTATCTATATTTTTTGATTGCTCCATGCTATATTATTTACTGTTTTGGACTATATTGGGCTTTATTTTCCACTTTTATATTATTTTTGGGACTAACCTATTAACCAGAGGCCCAGCCGAGAATTGTTGTTTTTTGCCTATTTTAGTGTTTCGAAGAAACGGAATATCAAACTGTGGCGATCCGACCCGAATGGATCAAGTGCTCTGTGCTCAGGTGTCATCCCTAGATCAGTAATGCTGACACCACACAGTACATCGAAGGATTTATAGCAGAGTGGGAATCACACACTTATTACATCGTTGTCTCAAAGAGAACTTATTACCATAAATATGGCTTAAGGCCATCTAATAACGATAACAGCGGAAGACTCGGAAGATAATTGGGTCCATCAACTCCAACGGCATCACTGAGTATAGGGCCACGACCTAAAAGCACCTTACTCGTCGTCTGAAAAGTCTGCAACATGAGAAGTTGCAGCCCGAAAACGGGTCAGCACATGGAATATGCTGGCAATGTAACACATAGAGAGTAATGGAATGAAATAGCTATACTATATGCATATATGGCTGGTGGAAAGCTCTATGGTTACAGTTTTTCATAAAGCTGGTTTTTCCCTACTACAAAGGAATAAATTTATTTAACTATCATGGTAGTTGTTAAACATCGAGAATGGTTGACAGCATTCCAATCCCAATTAAGTGAACAATTAAAACCCAACAACATTAATTAGAAGTAACGTGTTGAGATTCACATGATATTCAAGTACTAGATACTCAAGTTGTCCATAACCGGGGACACGGCTAATCATGATTAGTTTGTACACTCTGCAGAGGTTTTCGCACTTTTCCCCACAAGACTCGATCGCCTCCGTTTGGTTTCTCGCACTACATGGTGTTTGAGAAGACGGATGACCGAGACACAGTCTTTCAGAAGCGCTAGCACCTTACATGTGGGTAGACCGGTACACCTACTTTCCCCTACATCTGCTAGTCTACCCGTAAGAGTTCGCACGACTTAATCAACTATGCTAGAGCCCATAATGGCTTGTGGCTGCACACGGAAGTTACTAGCATGAATGATCTTATGATCCCTTTGAGCCTGGGTGGCGGTCCGAAATAAAAACAGGCAAGTCCCGATAGACATCAGGTGCCTCAATCCACCCAGATGTGTATTTAAGTTGCCACCTTAAGTAAACCATTAAAATTAACAAACTCACATCTGTCATGGATATCACTCACCCAATCCACGTCTACTAGCATAGCATGGCATAATAAGCAAACGTAGAAGTAACTCCCAAAGGTTTCATAATAATACAGGTAATAGGTACTACCTCATCTACTTCCCATCCCACAATTTAATTAGATCCTAATCATGCAATGTGAGAGGATTGATCTAATGCAATAAAACATGGGTTGTAGAAAAGGTATGATCAAAGTGTTACTTGCCTTGCTGATGATCCGCGAGACCTAGGGTTTCGAAGTAACAAGCAGCGCAATCCGGGTGATCTATTGCAGACAAACAACAAGCACACAATAAGTACTCATCTAATGTACGGGTAAAACTCAAATAAGAGATCTAACCAGAAAGTTCAACTTAAGAACTCCGGTTGGCAAAAAGAATCAAATCGAATGAAGCAAAAGAAATCAAACGGCAAAAGAAAACAACTTCATTCTACCAATCTGGATCTAGGGCAAAGTTACAGTAGCAAAAACTTTTTTAAGTTGATTATTCGGAAAGAGGGTTTCCAGACGAAACTCCAGACGCTTGAATCACCTGATTCCGATAAACGAGCGAGAAGTTATACTAAAACGAAAATCAGATCAGAAATCGCGATCAGAAAATAACCGCGGAAAATCCGACGAAAAAGAAAAACGACGAACAGATTTTTTTTTAAAAAAACTGCACGGAAAACGAGGTGGCGGCGGCGAACCTCGGGCGGCACGCTCCGGCGACGACAGCGGCGGGCGGCGGCGGCGGCGGCGGCGGCTAAATGCGGCGGCGGCTAGGGTTTCAGGCGGCAGGCTTCTCTCTCTCTCGGGCCGGCTCGGGCGGCTTATATAGCCTAGGCCTGGCGGAGTCCAGGCCAACTACGGCCCGAAGACGGTTCCAGTTTTTTTTTAATCCGCTCCGAAGAAAAATAAATAGAAATACTAAACATACTCCAAAAATCACGAAATAAATTTTGCCGGGTTCCTAAAATCAAGCCCGATAAAGTGAACATTTATCTGGGCCCAAACTACAACTTTGAAAAATGCGCATTTTTCCTAAATTCAAATAAAAAAACCAAAAACACCGAAAAACAACTTATTTGATTTTTTTATTAAATCCTCAATATTTTCTATATTTTGGGAAAGTCATTTTATTCCCTCTCTCATATTTTTGTAATAGAAATAATTGATGATAAAATAAATAAAATCAAATGATCCTGTTTACATAATTTGAGGAAACTCAAATATGTAAATAACGAAATCCCCAACTCTCTCCATGGGTCCTTGAGTTGCTTAGGATTTTCTAGGATCAAAACCAAAATCAAAATAAAATATGATATGCAAGTTTACTTAATGTATAACATTCCAAATTGAAAATTTGGGATGTTACAAACCTACCCCCCTTAAGATGAATCTCGCCTTCGAGATTCGGGTTGGCTAGAAAATAGGTGAGGGTGGTCTTTGAGCAAATCTTCCTCTCGCTCCCAGGTGGCTTCATCCTCCGTGTGGTGGCTCCACAGAACTTTGCAAAACTTGATAACCTTGCTGCGAGTAACTCGGCTGGCAAACTCGAGGATCTTAACTGGTTTCTCCTCATAGGTCAAATTGTTATCCAACTGAATTGCTTCTAATGGCACTGTGTCTCTCAAAGGTATGTCAGCCATCTTCGCGTGACACTTCTTCAACTGAGAAACGTGAAACACATCATGAACTCCTGCTAACCCTTCTGGCAATTCCAACTTGTAGGCCACTTCTCCCATACGCTCCAAAACTCGATATGGTCCTACAAATTGTGGCGCTAACTTCCCCTTAACTCCAAAGCGTTTAATCCCTTGAAGTGGGGATACTCGAAGATAAGCTCTATCTCCAACTTCGTAAACTGTCTCCTTGCGTTTAGAATCTGCGTAGCTCTTCTGCCTGGACTGGGCTACCTTGAGCCTATCGCGAATCAACTTCACTTTCTGTTCAGACTCTTTGATCAGATCTAGTCCAAAGGATTGACGGTCTCCAACTTCGTCCCATGACAACGGTGTCCTGCACCTCCTTCTGTATAAAGCTTCGAAAGGTGCCATCTTCAAACTGGTCTGATAGCTATTATTGTAAGAAAACTCTGCATATGGCAAATTATCGTCCCAACTAGATCCATAATCTAGCGCACAAGCTCTCAGCATATCTTCCAAAATCTGATTGACTCTCTCGGTCTGTCCATCCGTCTGCGGATGAAAAGCTGTGCTGAACTCTAGTCTGGTTCCTAAAGTTTCATGCAACTGATTCCAAAACTTTGAGGTAAATTGGGTTCCTCTATCTGATACGATACTCCTCGGAACTCCATGCAAACAAATGATCCTAGTCATGTATATCTTCGCCAACTTAGCACTGGTGTAAGTGGTCTTAACTGGGATAAAATGTGCTACCTTTGTCAAACGATCAACTACTACCCATATCGAATCGTAGCCTGCCTTTGTCCTGGGTAGTCCCGTGATAAAATCCATGCCTATCTTATCCCACTTCCATTCGGGTATCGGCAATGGTTGCAACAATCCTGCTGGCTTCTGATGCTCTGCCTTTACTCTCTGACATACATCACAAACTGCTACATACTGCCCAATATCCTTCTTCATTCCGGTCCACCAGAAATGTTCCTTCAATCCAAATACATCTTGGTATTCCTGGGTGAATCGAATACGGTGAATCATGTGCCTCTTGCAAAATCAACTTCCTGATCTCCGGGTCATTGGGCACATAAACACGGTCCTCAAACCATAGGGTATCGTGCTCATCCTCGTGAAATCCCTTTGCTTTTCCTTTGCTCAATTTCTCCTTTATAGCGGCAATCTCCTTGTCAGATTTCTGAGCTTCTCTGATTCTATCCATCAATGTTGACTGAATCTCCAATGCTGCTACATAGCCTCTCGGAACTATTTCCAAACATAGCTCACGAAGGTTTTCTGCTAACTCCTTTGGTACTTCTCCCGTCACTAGGGTGTTGACATGGCTCTTACGGCTCAATGCGTCAGCTACTACATTAGCTTTTCCGGGATGGTAATGCAATCTCATGTCATAATCCTTGATGAGCTCCAACCATCTCCTTTGTCTGAGGTTCAACTCCTTCTGCGTGAAAATGTACTTCAAACTCTTGTGATCCGTGTACACCTCACAATGATTTCCAATGAGGAAATGTCTCCACGTTTTCAATGCATGCACTACGGCTGCTAACTCCAAATCATGCGTGGCATAATTCAACTCATGAGGCTTCAGTTGTCGTGAAGCATACGAAACAACTCTCCCTTCCTGCATAAGCACTGCTCCAAGTCCTCGACGTGAAGCGTCGCAATACACCTCATAATCCTTGGTCTGATCTGGCAAAATCAATACTGGTGAGGTAACCAAGCGTTTCTTCAACTCCTGGAAACTAGCCTCACACTCCTCAGTCCATTTGAACTTAGTATCCTTCTTCAACAATTCAGTCATAGGCTTTGCAATCTTTGAGAAATTCTCAATAAATCTCCGGTAGTATCCTGCGAGTCCAAGAAAACTCCGGATCTCTCCAACTGTTGTTGGTGCTTCCCATTCTGTTACGGTCTCAACCTTAGTGGGGTCGACTGCTATACCTTCTCCGGATATAACGTGTCCGAGGAATCCAACTTCCTTCAACCAAAACTCACATTTGCTGAATTTGGCGTATAACTGATGTTCCCTTAGTTTCTCCAAAACCAAACGCAAATGTTCCTTATGCTCCTCTTCATTCTTTGAATAAACCAGGATGTCATCAATGAACACTACGACGAACTTATCCAAAAACTCCATAAACACTTTGTTCATCAGGTTCATAAAATAGGCAGGTGCGTTAGTCAATCCAAATGACATAACGGTATACTCATACAGTCCATATCTTGTGGTGAATGCTGTCTTAGGTATGTCCTGCTCTCGAATCTTCAATTGATGGTACCCTGATCGCAAATCGATCTTGGAAAACACTTTAGCTCCTTGCAACCGATCAAACAGATCGTTGATCATTGGCAGTGGGTACTTGTTCTTGATGGTTACTTCATTCAATCCCCGATAATCTACAACCATCCTTAATGATCCATCCTTCTTTTCCACTAGAAGTACGGGTGATCCCCAAGGCGAAGAACTTGGGCGAATGTAACCTTTATCCAATAACTCCTTAATCTGATTCTTAATTTCCACCAAATCCTTTGCTGGCATCCGGTACGGTCGCTTCGATATTGGGCCTGTACCTGGCAATAACTCAATCAAAAACTCAATGTCTCTATCCGGTGGCATGCCTGGTAATTCCTCAGGAAATACATCAGGAAAATCCTTCACCACTGGTACTTCCTCTTGCACAACTCCTGTTAGGCAGTTTACTTGTGTCCTGTTTGGCACATGCCGGGATACATACTTGATCCTTCTTCCTTCTGGTGTGGTAAGCAAAATTGTCTTACTAGCACAATCGATGTTTCCTCCATACATCGACAGCCAATCCATACCAAGAATCACATCCAGACCTTGGGACTCCAGAATAATTAAATCCGTTGGGAAAACATGCCTTCCTATACTTAATGGCTCTTGGAAACATCCTTGTCTGGCCATGTACTCTGCTCCTGGCGAGCTTACTAACATAGGCGTTTTAAGAATCCTAGTGGGCAGGCTATACTTTTCCACAAATCCCCTTGATATGTATGAATGCGATGCACAAGTGTCAAAAAGAACGAGTGCGGTAAATGACTTAACCAAAAACTTACCAATTATTGCATCGGGCTGAGCTTCAACCTCCTTCACGCTAACGTGGTTCACCTGTCCCCTACTGAAAGGGTTCGGCTTCTTCCCAGAGCTTCCATTGCCATTTCCATTCTGGCCTTCGGGGCATTCATTGGCATAATGTCCGGTCATGGAACACTTAAAACAGGTGAATTGACTCAGGTCTCTCTTGGTTGGGGTCGATGGGATGGTCCGGTTCTGGCCGTTGCTTCCTCCATTCCCATTACCATTCTTATGGCCATTATGGTTGTGCGAACTACCTCCTCCATGGGTATGCTGAAACTGAAATCCCGGTTTAGGGGCAAAATGGGGCTTCTGCTGGGCTCCTGAATTATACTTTCCTTGTCCATACTTCCTCTTGCGGTTCTCAATTTGCTGCTGCTTCCCTTCAATCATAAGAGCATGATCTACCAACTCCTGGTAGTTGTTGAAGGTGGCTATCATCAACTGCATACTCAACTCATCATTCAATCCTTCCAGGAATTTCTCCTGCTTAGCTGCATCCGTGGCAACGTCATCTGGGGCATAACGTGCTAGCTTACTAAACTCCTCCACATACTGGCCAACTGTCCGTCCTCCTTGGCGTAAGTTACGAAACTCACGCTTCTTCATGGCCATTGCTCCTGCTGAAACATGGGCGGTATGAAAAGCCTGCTGAAACTGATCCCATGTGACAGTGTCAACTGGGTAAGTGGCTGTGAAATTCTCCCACCATGCTGCCACGGGTCCGTCTAACTGATGTGCGGCAAACTTCACCTTCTCCACATCTGTGCATCCTGCAGTGGTCAACTCCCTTCCTATCTTACGGAGCCAATCGTCTGCTACTATTGGCTCGGTGCTACTAGAAAACACCGACGGATTCAGCCTAAGGAAACGGGCTAAGTGGTCAACAGGTGGTGGTGGTGGTGGTGGGTTGTTGTTGTTCTGCTGGTTCTGGACTAACATCTGCATCAATTGATTCTGCTGCTGGATCAACTGAGTGAGCTCCGGTGGGAATCCATTGTCACGTCTCGGAGGCATCTGAGGGTTTAGAAAAGACGAGAATTAAGAATAGAGTGAGGTCTAAAGGGAAAACACTACCCCAATGCACATGAGGCAAAAGCACACAATTCACTCCAATCAATCAAACAAGGGCTTACAAATGGTCTAACTATCGCAAAAGTGCTCGAACTATAATGTTTACATGGGGGAATACTACTATTATCTGGTGGTCATCTAGAAATTTGAACCAGTGGAAGACTCCATGATATCTGCTCCAGCTTCGTCTTCAAAGTCGGGTTCACTTGGATCCGAATTGGTGTCGTCGATGATGTTGTAGTTGTCCGGACATGCGACGTACATGTCTTCCTTCCTGGATGTTAACTTCCTCTTGAGTTCTTCAATCTCCTGCTTAAGATCGCCAGTGTGTCTTGCTAGAGCTACGATCTCGTCCATGTAGTCCTTGCGTGTAGACTTCAGTTCTCCTTCTAGCTCGATGATCCTTGCCTTTGCATTCTTCAACCCTATCATATCATTGCACATCTGGTTCTCGTGGCGTCGAATGTGCTGGTTTAACTCCTGGATGAAAGATGCAATGGATCTATCCTTCTTGGTGCTGACTAACTCCCATTGTTCATCTCGGCGTCCGCAAATCTGGTAGATAGTGTCCTTGAGGTCTTCTTGGTAAACTTCTCCAATGCGTCCTATGGTGATATGAGCTGCCATGCTCTTTCCTAGACTCCAGGTTGGTGCATTGAAAACACTATCTATGGGCTTCGTGATTGGTGCGAATGTCCTTCCCGGAACGTGAGTTTGAATCTTCCAGCGCTCCTCTTCAGGCAGAGTGGCGTTGAAGGTTCCCGTGAAGCTTGGTAATCCAATGTTCAGGTACTTGGTGACTTCCTTCAGGTGAAATCCAAATGGTGTGCATTCATCCGGTTGGGCGTACTTAATCTTCGCGTTCATTGTCCTAAAAGAGTAGAAAAGATGAGGAGTTTAGAAAATGAGAAGAGAATGGTGATCTATGGCCTTAACTTAGTGGTCGTGTCCTACAGTCAGCGTGTGCTCTGATACCATCTCTGTGGCGACCCGACCCGAATGGATCAAGTGCTCTGTGCTCAGGTGTCATCCCTGGATCAGTAATACTGACACCACACAGTACATTGAAGGATTTATAGCAGAGTGGCAATCACACACTTATTACATCGTTGTCTCAAAGAGAACTTATTACCATAAATATGGCTTAAGGCCATCTAATAACGATAACATCGGAAGACTCGGAAGATAATTGGGTCCATCAACTCCAACGGCATCACTGAGTATAGGGCCACGACCTAAAAGCACCTTACTCGTCGTCTGAAAAGTCTGCAACATGAGAAGTTGCAGCCCGAAAACGGGTCAGCACATGGAATATGCTGGCAATGTAACACATAGAGAGTAATGGAATGAAACAGCTATACTATATGCATATATGGCTGGTGGAAAGCTCTATGGTTACAGTTTTGCGTAAAGCCGATTTTTCCCTACTGCAAAGGAATAAATTTATTTAACTATCATGGTAGTTGTTAAACATCGAGAATGGTTGACAGTATTCCGATCCCAATTAAGTGAACAATTAAAACCCAACAACATTACCTAGAAGTAACGTGTTGAGATTCACATGATATTCAAGTACTAGATACTCAAGTTGTCCATAACCGGGGACACGGCTAATCATGATTAGTTTGTACACTCTGTAGAGGTTTGCGCACTTTTCCCCACAAGACTCGATCGCCTCCGTTTGGTTTCTCGCACTACATGGTGTTTGAGAAGACGGATGACCGAGACACAGTCTTTCAGAAGCGCTAGCACCTTACATGTGGGTAGACCGGTACACCTACTTTCCCCTACATCTGCTAGTCTACCCGTAAGAGTTCGCACGACTTAATCAACTATACCAGAGCCCATAATGGCTTGTGGCTGCACATGGAAGTTACTAGCATGAATGATCTTATGATCCCTTTGAGCCTGGGTGGCGGTCCGAAATAAAAACAGGCAAGTCCCGATAGACATCAGGTGCCTCAATCCACCCAGATGTGTATTTAAGTTGCCACCTTAAGTAAACCATTAAAATTAACAAACTCACATCTGTCATGGATATCACTCACCCAATCCATGTCTACTAGCATAGCATGGCATAATAAGAAAACGTAGAAGTAACTCCCAAAGGTTTCATAATAATACAGGTAATAGGTACTACCTCATCTACTTCCCATCCCACAATTTAATTAGATCCTAATCATGCAATGTGAGAGGATTGATCTAATGCAATAAAACATGGGTTGTAGAAAATGTATGATCAAAGTGTTACTTGCCTTGCTGATGATCCGCGAGACCTAGGGTTTCGAAGTAGCAAGCGGCGCAATCTGGGTGATCTATCGCAGACAAACAACAAGCACACAATAAGTACTCATCTAATGCACGGGTAAAACTCAAATAAGAGATCTAACCAGAAAGTTCAACTTAAGAACTCCGGTTGGCAAAAAGAATCAAATTGAACGAAGCAAAAGAAATCAAACGGCAAAAGAAAACAACTTCGTTCTAGCAATCTGGATCTAGGGCAAAGTTACAGTAGCAAAAACTTTTTTAAGTTGATTATTCGGAAAGAGGGTTTCGAGACGAAACTCCAGACGCTTGAATCGCCTGATTCCGATAAACGAGCGAAAAGTTATACTAAAACAAAAATCGGATCAGAAACCGCGATCAGAAAATAACACGGAAAATCCGACGAAAAAGAAAAACGATGAACAGATTTTTTTTTTAAAAAACTGCACGGAAAACGAGGCGGCGGCGGCGAACCTCGGGCCGCGCGCTCCGGCGATGGCAGCGGCGGCGGCTAAAGGCGGCGGCGGCTAGGGTGTCAGGCGGCGGGCTTCTCTCTCTCTCGGGCCGGCTCGGGCGGCTTATATAGCCTAGGCCTGGCGGAGTCCAGGCCAACTACGGCTCGAAGTCGGTTCGAGTTTTTTTTAATCCGGTCAGAAGAAAAATAAAAAGAAATACTAAACGGACTCCAAAAATCACGAAATAAATTTTGCCGGGTTCCTAAAATCAAGCCCGATAAAGTGAACTTTTATCTGGGCCCAAACTACAACTTTGAAAAACGCGCATTTTTCCTAAATTCAAATAAAAAAAACTGAAAAACACCGAAATAAAACTTATTTGATTTTTTTATTAAATCCTCAATATTTTCTATATTTTGGGAAAGTCATTTTATTCCCTCTCTCATATTGTTGTAATAGAAATAATTGATGATAAAATAAATAAAATCAAATGATCCTATTTACATAATTTGAGGAAACACAAATATGTAAATAACGAAATCCCCAACTCTCTCCGTGGGTCCTTGAGTTGCTTAGGATTTTCTAGGATCAAAACCAAAAGCAAAATAAAATATGATATGCATGTTGACTTAATGTATAACATTCCAAATTGAAAATTTGGGATGTTACACAAACGGAGTCCAAGCGGAATAAAATCTTCGGGAACATGATTTTCTCACCGAACGTAATCCAGGAGACTTGGACCCTGCTCCAAGGAACAAAAGAGGCGGTCACGAGGGTGGGGGGCGCCCCCCCTAGGGCGCGCCCCCTGCCTTGTGGGCCCCTCGTTGCTCCTCCGGCGTACTTCTTCCTCCTATATATACACACGTACCCCCAAACGATCAGAACAAGAGCCAAAAACCTAATTCCACCGCCGCAACTTTCTGTATCCACGAGATCCCATCTTGGGGCCTGTTCCGGAGCTCCGCCGGAAGAGGGCCGTCCTCACGGAGGGCTTCTACATCATCATAGCCTCTCCGATGAAGTGTGAGTAGTTTACCTTAGACCTTCGGGTCCATAGTTAGTAGCTAGATGGCTTCTTCTCTCTCTTTGAATCTCAATACAAAGTTATCCCCCTCTCTTGTGGAGATCTATTCGATGTAATCTTCTTCTTGCGGTGTGTTTGTTGAGACCGATGAATTGTGGGTTTATGATCAAGTCTATCTATGAATAATATTTGAATCTTCTCTGAATTCTTTTATGTATGATTGGTTATCTTTGCAAGTCTCTTCGAATTATCCGTTTGGTTTGGCCAACTAGATTGGTAGTTCTTGCCATGGGAGAAGTGCTTAGCTTTGGGTTCAATCTTGCGGTGTCCTTACCCAGTGATAGAAGGGGCAGCAAGGCACGTATTGTATCGTTGCCATCGAGGATAACAAGATAGGGTTTATTTCATATTGCATGAATTTATCTCTCTACATCATGTCATCTTGCTTAAGGCGTTACTCTATTTTTAACTTAATACTCTAGATGCATGCTAGATAGCGGTCGATGAGTGGAGTAATAGTAGTAGATGCATAATCGTTTCGATCTACTTGTCACGGACGTGATGCCTATATACATGATCGTGCCTAGATATTCTCATAACTATGCTCAATTCTGTCAATTGCTCAACAGTAATTTGTTCACCCACCGTAGAATACTTATGCTCTTAAGAGAAGCCACTAGTGAAACCTATGGCCCCCGGGTCTATTCTCATCATATCAATCTCCATCACTTTAATCTTGCTTTGCTTTTTATTTTGCTTTTACTTTTTACTTTGCATCTTTATACCAAAAATATTATATCTATTAGATCTCACTCTCGTAAGTGACCTTGAAGGGATTGACAACCCCTAGTCGCGTTGGTTGCGAGTTGCTATTCCTTTGTGCAGGTACGAGGGACTTGAGTGTGGCCTCCTACTGGATTGATACCTTGGTTCTCAAAAAACTGAGGGGGGTAGGGCGCGCCCCCACCCTCGTGGCTGGTGGACGGCCCCCCTCTGGTGCTTTCTTCACTCAGTATTTTTTATATATTCTGAAAGTAACTTCCGTGAAGTTTCAGGACTTTTGGAGCTGTGTAGAATAGGTCTCTAATATTTGCTCCTTTTCCAGCCAGAATTCCAGCTGCCGGCATCCCCCCTCTTCATGTAAACCTTGTAAAATAAGAGAGAATATGCATAAGTATTGTGACATAATGTGTAATAACAGCCCATAATGTAATAAATATTGATATAAAAGCATGATGCAAAATGGACGTATCAACCCCCCCCCCCCAAAGCTTAGACCTCGCTTGTCCTCAAGCGAAAGCCAAAATCGAAAAATATGTCCACATGTTTGGAGATAGAGGTGTCGATAAAATAAAATACGGACATGAGGGCATCAAGGTCATTCTTAGAACAGCAACACACACACACACACACACACACACACACACATATATATATATATATATTGTCATATGATCTCTTGTGCTAAAGTAACAATTCAATCACAATTTCAAGTATGAATCATAAACTTCATTGAGAACCAACAAACTCTAATCTCAGTCATTGAGGCAATTGCAATTTATCATAACATAGGAAAGAGTCAATATAAGAGTTTTTCAGCAAGTCCACATACTCAACTATCATTTAGTATTTCACAATTGCTAACACTCACGCAATAGTTATGGGTATGGAGTTTTAATCGGACACAGAGAAAGATAGGGGCTTATAGTTTTGCCTCCCAACTTTTTTACCTCAAGGGTAACGTAAAAAATAATAGTTCATGCAAACCCACATCCAATTAGCTATATGTATCTGGATCTTTCCAACACATTGTGCTTGCCAAAGGATAAAATGTAAAAAGGAAAGGTAAATATCACCATGACTCTTATATAAGGTAGAAGATAAAAGTAAAAGATAGGCCCTTCGTAGAGGGAAGCACAGGTTGTCATGCACTTTTATGGTTGGATGCAAAAAATCTTATTGCAAAAGAATGTCACTTTATATTGCCACTTGTGATATGGACCTTTATTATGCAGTCCGTCGCTTTTATTTCTTCCATCTCACAAGATTGTATAAATCTTATTTTCTCCACATTAATAAGTCATACATATTTAGAAGGCAATTTTTTATTGCATGCACCGATGACAACTTACTTGAAGGATCTTACTCAATCCATAGGTAGGTATGGTGGAATCTCATGGCAAAACTGGGTTTAGGGATATTTGGAAGCACAAGTAGTATTTCTACTTGGTGCAAAGAACTTGGCTAGCATGAGAGGGAAAGGCAAGATCAACATGTTGGATGATCCATGACAATATAATTTATCTCAGATGTAAGAAAATATAACCCATTACGTTGTCTTCCTTGTCCAACATCAACTCTTTAGCATATCATACTTTAGTGAGTGCTCACAGTCATAAAAGATGTTCAAGATAGTATATTTATATGTGAAGACCTCTCTTTCTTTATTACTTCCTATTAATTGCAATGATGACCAAAACTATGTTTGTCAACTCTCAACAACATTTATTCATCATACTCTTTATATGTGAGCTCATTACTCTCCATAAGATCCATATGATCTCTTTATTTCTTTTTATTCTTTCTCTTTTATTTTATTCCCTCAAGATCATAGCAAGATAATCAAGCCCTTGACTCAACACTAATCTTTATTATATATAGCTCATGGGCTCGATTACGTAGAAGAATCATAAAGCAAAACTCGCAACTAGATCATACTAAAACTTTATTCTACTAGATCAAGATATTATCAAAATGATCGAAGTAAGAAAAACGGTAAAGATAAAAGTGATGGTGATACGATACCTGGGCACTCCCCCAAGCTTGGCAGTTGCCAAAGGGAGTGCCCATACCCGATGCTTAGTTCTTCTTTGTCGATGAAGAAGGTGTTGCTTTTGTTGATGGCGTAGGCTTCTTCCTTAATTTGCGCTTGAGGATAGAATTTTGATCCCTTAGATCATCGATCTCCTGCTCAAGGCTTAATATCTTCTTGCATAATTCCCGTTTGTTTTCCTGCAAGAGGCGAAAAGGGATAAACTCGATCTAAGGTTTCTTTGCTCTATCAGGGAGGCTTGACTTTCTGAACTCCACATGCATGTCCCCAGTTTGAGGTAATGGGACTTCATCTTCGTCTGAGTTCGTCTCCTCTTTTCCCTTGGGTTCATAGTCCTCTTCTTCTTCCGTAGTCTAAGCACAATGCTCCACGTCCCCATAGACCTTAGGAGCTGCAAGGTAATCAGCCACATAGCTTTCTCCTTCCGAATCCTGGGATGACATATTGCTCTAATCTGCAACAGGAACATCTTGAAACAAAGACAAAGGATATTTGCGTGATACGGTGGTCAAAACCTTCGGGTGATTATATAATGAATTTTTACCGAGCAAAAGAAGTATCGTGCGAGAAATCGGAGTCCGGAGAGCGCATGAGGTGCCCACGAGGCAGGGGGCGCGCCCTCCACCCTCGTGGAAGCCTCATGTCCTTTCCGGTCTGCTTCTTATTTCCCTATTTTCTTAAATATTCTAAAACGGAGAAAAATTGCCATTAGAACTATTTTGGAGTCGGTTTACTCACCGTACCACATACCTATTCCTTTTCGGAGTCTGAAACATTCCGGAAAGTGTCCTTTATGTATTCCTCCGAGGTTACGGTTTCAATAACATTAGTTTCAACATTTATAGGATTACCTGAGATATAATGTTTGATTCTTTGACCGTTCACCACCTTTGGATTTGTGCTTTCGAAGTTATTCATTTTTATGGCATCGGAACGATAGACCTCCTCGATGACATAAGGACCTTCCCATTTAGAGAGGAGTTTGCCTGCAGAAAATCTCAAACGAGAGTTGTATAGCAATACATAATCACCTACATTAAACTCACGCTTTGTATCCTTTTGTCATGCCATCTTTTAACCTTTTCTTTAAACAGTTTGGCATTCTCATAGGCTTGGGTTCTCCATTCATCAAGTGAGCTAATGTCAAATAACCTCTTCTCACCGGCAAGTTTGAAATCATAATTGAGCTATTTAATGGCCCAATATGCCTTATGTTCTAATTCGAGAGGTAAGTGACATGCTTTTCCATAAACCATTTTATACGGAGACATACCCATAGGATTTTTATATGCAGTTCTATAAGCCCATAATGCATCATCAAGTTTCTTGGACCAATTATTTCTAGATCTATTAACAATCTTTTTCAAAATTAATTTAAGCTCTCTATTACTCAATTCTACTTGACCACTAGACTGTGGGTGATAAGGAGATGCAATTCTATGATTAACATCATACTTAGCAAGCATTTTACGAAAGGCACCATGAATAAAATGTGAACCACCATCAGTCATTAAATATCTAGGGACTCCAAACCTCGAAAAAATAACTTCTTTAAGCATCTTAATAGAGGTGTTATGATCAGCACTACTAGTTGGAATAGCTTCTACCCACTTAGTAACGTAATCAACATCAACTAAAATATGTGTATACCCATTAGAGGAAGGAAAAGGTCCCATATAATCAAAGCCCCAAACATCAAATGGTTCAATAACAAGTGAATAATTCATAGGCAGTTCTTGATGTCTACTAATATACCAATTCTTTGACATTCATCACAAGACAAGACAAACTTACGGGCATCCTTGAAGAGAGTAGGCCAATAAAAACTAGATTGCAATACCTTATGTGCAGTTCTATCTCCAGCATGGTGTCCTCCATAGGCTTTGAAGTGACACTTGCGTAGGATCTGTTCCTGTTCATGCTCAGGTACACAACGTCTAATAACACCATCTACTCCTTCTTTATAAAGATGTGGGTCATCCCAAAAGTAATGTCTTAAATCATAGAAGAACCTTTGCCGGTATGTGAAACTAGGTGGTATAAATTTAGCGATAATATAATTAGCATAATCAGCATACCATGGAGCAGTACGAGAAGCATTTATGAAATTTAATTGTTCATTAGGAAAGCTATCATCAATAGGTAGTGGGTCATCGAGAACATTCTCTAACCTAGACAAGTTGTCTGCAACGGGGTTCTCGGCTCCCTTTCTATCAATGATATGCAAATGAAATTCTTGTAGCAAGAGAACCCATCTAATATGTCTAGGTTTAGCATCTTTCTTTTCCATAAGATATTTAATAGTAGCATGATCAGTATGAATAGTTACTTTAGAATCAACAATATAAGGTCTGAACTTATCACAAGAAAATACAACTGCTAAGAATTCCTTTTCAATAGTAGCACAATTTCTATGGGCATTGTCTAGAGTTTTACTAGCATATTGGATAACATTTAATTTTTTATCAACTCTTTGTCCTAGAACAGCCCCTACAGCATAATCACTGGCATCACACATAATTTCAAAAGATAAATTCCAATCAGGTGGCTGAACAATAGGTGCAGAAATCAAAGCTTTCTTAAGTACTTCGAATGCTTCTACACAATCATCATCAAATACAAAAGGAATATCTTTTTGTAATAGATTAGTCAGAGGCCGGGAAATTTTTGAAAAGTCCTTAATGAACCTCCTATAAAAACCGGCATGACCCAGAAAACTTCTTATAGATGTCCTTAGGACACGGCAGCTTTTCAATAGCATCCACTTTAGCTTTGTCAACTTCAATGCCTCTTTCAGAAATTTTATGCCCCAAGACAATGCCTTCATTAACCATAAAGTGGCACTTCTCCCAATTCAAAATGAGATTAGTTTCTTCACATCTCTGCAAAACTCGATCAAGGTTGCTCAAGCAATCATCAAAAGAGGATCCATAAACGGAGAAATCATCCATGAATACCTCACAAATCTTTTCACAAAAGTCAGAGAATATAGCCATCATGCATTTTTGAAAGGTAGCAGGTGCATTACATAAACCAAAATGCATACGTCTATAAGCAAAAGTACCGAAAGGGCAAGTAAAAGTGGTCTTTTCTTGATCCTTAGCTGACACAGGTATTTGAGAGAAACCAGAGTAACCATATAGAAAGAAAAGTGTGTATGTTTGGATAATCTTTCTAGCATTTGATCAATAAAAGGCAAAGGGTAATGATCTTTTTTAGTAGATTTACTTAATTTGCGGAAATCAATTACCATCCTATAACATGTAATAATTCTTTGCGGGATCAATTCATCTTTATCATTCGGAACAACAGTAATACCTCCCTTCTTAGGGACACAATGTACAGGACTCACCCACTAACTATCAGCAACGGGATAAATTATACCTGCCTCATGGAGCTTTAATATTTCCTTTCTTACCACTTCTTTCATCTTAGGATTTATCCGTCGTTGGTGATCAATAATTGGTTTCGCGTCTTTCTCCAAATTTATTTTGTGTTGACATAGAGTGGGACTAATGCCCTTAAGATCATCAAGAGTATATCCAATAGCGACACGATGCTTCTTCAGAGTTCTCAATAACTAGATGAAACCCCACGCCTTGCTGCGGGATGTTTGGTTAATAATTTTTAAGAGATTGCATGAAGTGCAAAAAAGAGATTATTTTGACAATATCGAGTACGTTGCTATCTCGTGCAATCAAATCTAAAGTATAGCTCCTGGACGAACAACAAAATTAGTTGTTTACAAAGCTCAAAAAAATAGTTGCGTCTATAATGATCAAACATAGTTTCTTGTTGTGCAATTTCCCCCTGAAATATATGTAAACCAAATCCATACATAAAATCACTGGCCATAAACTATTTCTTGCTTATCTGGTTTTGGCTCAATAGTACAACAACTTAATCGAGAAAGAACTTGGCAAATCAATTTCCTTTTGCTTGGACTCAAATAAGCCAAATATCTTGATAACATGAATACCATAAGAGAAACTATAGCCCTGTACTGGATTTAGCATGGAAACATAACTTGAAAGGACAAACATAATCTGCAGGTTGCGAAACAAATACTCAATGATACCTCACTTCCTACGAGACTGAGTACAACATGAAGTGACTAATACCTACAAATCTTTGCAAGTGGTGATTTAAGACACCATCAGACTAAAAACCTATATCATTTTAGTAGCTCAATGATACCTAGTTACAAATCCTACTAACAATAATGGAGATTGCAAATTATTTGCAAGCATCATTATCAGAAGATAATGAACTGAGATACTAATACTCTATGGCCATGCAGGTACAGCTAACATTGTGAAGACATAACATCTAAAACTCCCTCCCTCCTGAAAGAACATATATATCAAGTCAAATTAAGAAGTATTTTATGAAACGGAATTAAATGGGAAACATGCTTAACAAAAGTAAATAGCATAATTCTTCCAATAAAAATAATCCATTAAGAGGGCTTCAGAGTTCAGAATAGCATACCTCTCAAAGCTATTTAAACATGCTTAGTATTTCGAAAACCAACCATGTATAGAAAAATCCTTAAACTATTATATTTCACAATATAAACTTCACAATGTTTATGAATATAGATGAATCTTCAGGATATACATGATAATCTGATTTTTTTAAGTACAGGGATGTTCATATGTGACATGAATCGCCCTTCCTATATTTCTACAAAAAAGGGTGGAAGAAATAATGGTAAAATAGCTAAGGCCATAGGTGCATATGCTGATTTTGTCTAATGAGAAGAAGAAAACCGAACCCATGCCCTCGGACGTGACCTTGGTCCCCTTCTTCTACCCAGGCTTGGTCTGCGATCAACCTGTCAGTCAGGAACCAAATCATGTAGGTGATGGTTGCTGATCAGTACCGTAATGTGAGCTTGATAATGCGATCAGGTGGTACGAATAGTGTAACTGTCTCCTGTATTAGCTCGGCCACACATGCATGCAACATACATGAATTACGCACCACCTAATGCCCTGAACCTGAAGGACCACACCACACATTTTGACTGGTAATAGTCTCCAAAATAAATGTATTCAACCAAATGCATGAATCACTACATTGAATAGTATCTACGACGTACCTCTTATTACCTGCCCAATGCAAGAATCTTCTTCTGATTAAATGTTGACATCGTCCAAAATTCCATGGCGAAATTTTTGAACAAAACGCCTTCAGCAAAATAAATTCTGGGATCTCTCTCACCTTATCAAACTCTAGATTATTAAGATTCAACACCTGACAAATTTTGGATCAAATCTTCCAACGATGCAGCAGAAACAAATACCATTTCCCCCTCACCTTTTCGACAGAGCTTGGTTGCAAAAAAGGGGTCATCCATCCTTGCAGCGGTGGCAGGGGTCAGATGTCGTCGCACTGGGCCGTGTGCCACCGCTGCCGTTTGAGCCATGCTGCGGGACTGGCCTCGTCGGGAGCAATGAAGGGCCGAGTGCTGCTAGGCCATGCGCCACGCACCGTGAGCGGCCATGGACATGGACGTGGGCCATCTGAGCCGCGGACATGGGCAGAGGCATAGGGGCCAATTGTCATAGACCATACCGCGTAGATGTTGCCGCCGCTGCCGTCGGCAGCCGTGTGGCTGGTGGATACGCCGGAGGGCATCGCGTTAACGCACGCCGGGGAGCGCATCGATGTTGCTGTCGGGCTACGCTTTGTGTGGAGGTGGGCGTCGTCGACAGTGGGATGTCTCCGGCCGTGTCCCTCGTGTCAAACTGGAACGCCGGCGTTGTTACTGGTCCTGTGTGATGGAGAACCTCTTGGGGAGGGGAGGGGAGGAGATTCGCTAATGCATTGATGCTTTGGGTGGGGAGATGGGGAATAGAGGATGAGATAATGGATGCGTATGAGGACGTGGAAACTGAAGAGGTGCGAAGGGACAGAGCGATGGGCTTCTGTTGGGCTTCTTACCTGTTGACGTCTTCACTTCTCACACAATTGAATCACAGGAAAAAATATGATTTTTTTTGCTGACGTGGTGAGCTGCATGATCAAAATAATGAAAAGTAACCGATGATGTGGCAAGGCCGCTGAGGTGGATAGGCTGCATGTCAAGAGAAATATGTTAGTGGGGATGAACTATTTAGGTATTATAGATTTCTCTTCCTCCTTCCATGAAAGGTTAGCACTAATAATAATAGGATATATCTTCTTTTCATCAAGATAAGCATATTTAAGAGTATCAGGTAATGGTTTAAGCTCAAACACAGGATCACCCTTGGGTGGGGGAGGATCCCCTAGGATTTCAACAGGAAAGTTGTGTTTTAAAATAGGTCCCTGACTTCATCTATCATTTTCATGGTCTAGTAAATATTGTTCTAAAGGATCAGTAGGAGGCACGACAATAGAAGCAAGACCAATAATTTTATCTTTACTAGGCAATTCCTCATCATGGGGTTGTCTATGAAACTTAGCAAAATTAAACTCATGAGACATATCCCCTAAACCAACAGAAACAATATCCTTATTGCAGTCTATCTTAGCATTAATAGTATTCAAGAAGGGCCTACCAAATATAATGGCACAATGTAACATCCCGATTCTCGAAATGTTTAAGAAAAAGCTTTCCAAAAATCAGGGCGAGAAAATTTAATTTGTTTTATTTGTTAACAAAGCTTAAACTGGACGTTTATAATTTGAAGGATTTAATTTGAACCTAATTAAATTTTGTGTTTAGTTATTTTCTTTTAATCAGCTCTTCTTTGGCATATTAAATATGCGCCTTGAATTTTTTTGGGTTACTAAAATTCATTTGATTGCTCGAGCTTCTTTTCCTTCTCTCGATTTCCTAAAACGGAAATCAATTTCTTTTCCTTTTCTCAATCTCGGGCCAAATTCCATCGGACCATTAGATACGTTCTACCATTCGAATTGTTCACATATCTTACTAACACTTCTTTCACACATACATTGTTTATTAGAAAAATCCACCAATACATGCATATGTACATCTCTCTTCTCTTCCCTGAGTTGAGCCACTGTTATTTTTTCCTGTCTAAGTCGCATGGGCTTAGCCCATCTAATTTTTTTCTTTCTTTTTCTTTCTCCTCCCCTCCTCTCCACATGGGCTTCCATCCACTTGGCCCATCCAACTAACGCCTCTCCTCCTCTCCTCCTGTACGTTGACAACTCTAGAAGAGAAACAGCCAACACACACGTACACGAAGGGAAAAAGTCACCTGCAATTACATAGAGGAAACGACTTTGCGTTCCTTCTCCTCCACTCCTTCCTTGGCCTATTTCTCTGCCCACTCGCGCCCCTTGGTGCTTCCTATTCCTTTTTAGTTTCGTTCATAAATGCACAAAGAGCAAGAAACATACAGCCATGATTCTCCTCCTCCTCTCACTCCCTTGATCTTAGGCCATTTCCAAAATCGGAGATATCTAGGCGTGCGCCTCTACTTCCTCTTCCAATCCCCTGGCAACTCATGCCCTCTCTCTTCCTCCTCTGCTCAAGAACACTCATTGAACTTTTGAAGCTCCATGGACGCAAGGTTTCAATCCCGATGACTCAGACCATCTCTATCCGAATCCTTGTGCCATAAACTCCTTCTCCACTCCATGATTCCATTCAGGGAAGAAGGAACGTGATCCGTCAAGCACACACGAAGAATTCTGCATGCCCGTGTACACTGTTCATTAAGTTCGTCGCACTGTTCCATCAAACTCGGTGAGCCTCTAGCAAATTCCTTTTGCATACGTACTTGTCATCACCTAGTGTATCCCGTAGACATCATGATTCGACCTATCTCTGCCGTTGGCCGCGTGTGTCCAAAACTGAATTTGATTCGATGGCATAATTCTTTAGTTTTGTTCATCATATGACTTTGATCCCAATAGCTAAAATTCTCCATATGAACGTAGAAATCCAGTGGTGGGGTTAGATTGTGGGTTCTATCTTGTGATCGATAGAAGAGATATAATCTTAGTCGTTTTTTTGTATGGAATCCAAATAGGTTTTGTGTTGGTAAAACTTTTCTATTGGTTTGTTATTTCTATGTCTCTCGTTATGCCTAGGAGTATCAAATGTTTTACTCGATTGATTTGAAGGTGCGTTTTATTTTTTTGTAGCATTTCGTGTAGATAACTTTGTGCATCATCTAAAAGTATGATATGCCTTTGTATTAGTTCCTTCGAGTTATTACCTTGTGTAGGAGTTGATTGGTGCATTAGTTATCATCCCTCATACATGATTGGCACGTGTTATTATTTTAATTAGATTTGGAGCATTATTAGTGTAATCTTATTATCATTATTTTGGTTATATTTGATACTTATTGTTTGCGAGCGTACAATATTTGGTGAACGCTCGACATGCTTATATTTATGTGGAAATATTCTAAACTTTGCTTTATGTATCGAATAATGGAATATTTCATGTTCCGATTATTTCCTTTTGTTTAGCATGAATATATCTTAGATACATTTTCTATATTCATTTACATCCATGTAGCATGTGTGTTTTATATATTCAAAATCATGTCATGCCTATGATAGTGGTCCGACAATCTATTATTTTGTTGTTTAGTTTCTTTATAGTAGTTGTCTTGAATTGGCATGTTAACTTAGAACATAGCCATGGTTATGATGAATTACTTGTTGTAGGCACTCTATTAGCATTTTAATTATCTGTCGCATCATGCGTGGTTCAAGCTCACTTTCTCACTTTGCTAAGTTGTGTGACATGTCATGTTTTATGTGTTATTTTGGTAGCAACTTTTGAGTAATTGTTAACGCGATTTTGTAGATGTTTATTGTTTAGTATTGCATGAATAGTTGCTTTATCTCATTGTCATATTTACATTCTATATAGAATTCATTCGTTGTGACATAGAGTTCAGTTTATTATTTCTTAATAATTAGCAAACGTGTTATATTTACCTAGGATAGTAGCTATGCATGCTTAGTTGATTGACATGTCATGTTAGTACTTACTCAAGTAGAAGGCATATTTGGTTGTATGCCTACCATGTGTTATATCATTGGTAGTTCGTACCTTATGTTCATACATTTGGTTAACGTTTACTTGGTAGATATATCATAGTGATTTGTTGATACCATACATTCTTTTATTTAAGAATTTCTTGCCTTATGAATACCATGTCATGATATTCGATTGTATAACTTGATTGCATAACGCGTGTCTATACCAATCCGTGTGTTGTATGATGCTTAGTTGTGTACCTTCTATATATTTGCAAGTATATGATGACTACATAGAAATGCATTTCATCTTGTTATTCATGCTTCTATAACGCATGTTGATTTGGTTGATGAGATGATCTAGTTGTATACTTTCCTACATGCTTAGTATGCTTCCATGTTTTCATTTATCATAACTAGCATGGTAGTGTTGTATGCTAACGTCGTGCTTGAACTTTAGGTCACTTGTTATCAACTAGGTTATCTCATCTTTCATGTGTTATTATATTCCATGTGCTATGGTTGTACTTGTGTTGCTCATATATGCTTGACTTGTCTCATGTTAGTGTTATGAGTGTTTGGTACATGTTGCATTAGATCATCACATGATTAGGATAGTTCACCTTTCAATAGTTGAGTTGTGTCTTTGTCATATGCTTAGTGCACATTGTTACTTTGTTGTTAATCATGTTGTGGTAATATTTTTGCTAGAGGACATTTGGATATTAGTTGTTTCCTTTATTATAAAGAGTGTCCTAGTTTAGTATCTTCTCATGGTCACTCATATGTTCAATGCTTTTGTTATTAGATAAGACCTCTTCACGATTCTATACTCACATGCCTTGTATGATGTGTCTGGTTATTTAATTTTCCAATTATTTTTGTGATAGCATTGGTTTGTCTTTTGTCATAGAAATGTTTGCTAATAGTTGTTATGATTGGTGTTTAGTCTTTGCTTATTTTTAACCATTATAAAATATTTGGATACATCCAAATATTTACTTGTGGTTGATTATTAATCTTAATCATATCATGTGGATAGTAGTTCACTCTTTTGTTCCATGTCTTATATAGTTTCTTGTTAATTGTTTGACAAATGACTTGGTTTGTTATAATAGAGTTGATCCTATTTTATATTAATAATGTTATAGGGTTAGACCTAGGCCAATTCGATTCATGTTGTTGAGTGATGTTTGATTGCTTAACTAGTATGGTTTGTAATGTTTGTTCGTTTGTCTTACGGAACTATTGCCTTTCGAATTATTATATAGTTGATGTATATGTTTGACTACTATTGACCATTATAAATATTTAGATTCTATCTAAATATCTATTTGTGGTTAACTATTACCTTCATCATGTCATGTTGTAATTGTGTGGTTAAATGCATAGGATGGTTCCTTTTCATGTGTGTTGATGCCATTGTGTTTGTTAGATAGTAGTTTCCTATATAGTTTGTCGAGATGTGTAGTGGGTACTACTAGTGGTTAGTACCATAGTTCGTATTAGAACATTGGTCTTGATCGCCAAGCCTTGCATAGTTGTGTCAACCTAAACCTTGTCACTTTGTTGAATCCTCTCTACTTACCTCCCTATCATGCTATCTCATTTCAGAATCTCCATCTGATCAATATCTTGCTATCCATCCACTCTTAATTTGTTTTGGATGTTATTTGGATTTACTATTGTTTTGGTATTTATTTGTTTTCCATTTGCTGTCGTTACGACGAGTAGGGAGTGGCGAGGTTGGACAAGGACAGAAACAGGTTACCGAAGAAGAACTCAACAACAAAGGCATGCCTCCTTCTTTGATCATATTTATCCTATGTTTACAAAATTGCATTCTGTTTTATGGTTACTATATGCATGCTATTTTAATTCTTGTAGCTAGCATGTCGATTGACACATTACCTTGATCTGCTTGTCGCCTATTCAATTGACACCTGAGTAGAATATAGTATTCTGGTAGAGTAGAAATGCTTAGCCATGCTTATTACCCTATAGGTGCGTTGTTGAATGACCTTTGAGTCATTGACACTTGAAACTTATCGCTGAGCTAGGCTGATTAGCCCTTGTTGATCTCCTCTACTCTCTTCTACTCTGGGTGAAACTTACCATCTGAATACTGGCGCGAGCGACAGCTGAATCAAGGATTGAAGGAGCGATTGGCTTCCCTTCACAGGTTGAAGGGGGCAATCAGTCGTCTGTGCCGCATGAGGCCTAATAAGTCTTGGATTTGAAGATTGTGATAACAGTACAGCCACATGCTATATGGGCACTGGCTTGGTTAATTAGTTAGTTCACTCTTATTGTCGTCATCGCCGTACCGCAGATGGGATAGCTGCCTTGTGAGGAGTATCCCCGGCACAAAAGGGGAGCCCGGACTGTGAACTGCAGTTACTTCTGTGTTGAAACCTAGTGGGCTTGGCACTGTAAGTTTGGTCTAATGAAAGACCTCGTCACAATCTCCCTGTCGGTATACCAAATGGTGTACTACGCTAGCAACGGCTAGTGGCAACAAGTCGGGATTGTGCCATGTGGGTAAAGTGTACAACCTCTGCAGAGTGTAAAACTATTCGAATAGCCGTGTCCACGGTCAAGGACAGCACATGAATCTTTCTTGACATACATGACCTGTCTTGCTTATTCCCTCTTTACCCCTATTCTTGGAACCTATGAAGAGTGTGAGTTGATCGAGGATCCTCACTTTGATGAAAGTTATTCTGTAGATAAAACACATTCTCATCAAAAACAGCTTTTTATCCAACTGTGTTATTTGTTAAACAAAATTGCTTTATGCAAATGATCCATACAGCCTTCCTTTGAAGCCACATGTAGCTATTAGGTCCTTCCCCGTGGGAGGCATGTTGAGTACGCAATGTACTCATGGCAATAATTTTGTTGACAACAGAGTTACATGAAGACGAAGGTGATGACTACGATTACTATGGTGATCCGTAGAAGTGAGGTCACGTGGACTACATCGACTGCCTATTGCTGAGATGGAGTCGCTATGCATTTGTACTTTCCGCTGTTTTCTAATTGTAATAAATGTCATGAGACATTTCTCTATAAGTATTTCCTGTGGCAATTTTTATTAAACTTGTAATACATTTACGCATTGTGCAATGATACCATTTCGCTGTGTTGTCAACAATGATCTCGGGGTTGACAAATATACACAGGAGGGTCTGGAAGTTAATTCCAGGTTCTCACAGACAATAGCTATCGTGTGGGGAACCAAGAACAAGAAAATCAGCAGGATATTTAACCTTCCCACACAAGACTTCAATATCTCTAACAATCCCAATTGGTGAAATAGTATCTCTATTGGCAAGCTTAATGGTAACATCGATATCTTCTATCTCAGCAGGTGCAATATCATGCACAATTTCTTTGTATAAGGAATGAGGTATTGCACTTGCACTAGCACCCATATCACATAAGCCATGATAGCAATGATCTCCTATTTTAACAGAAATAACAAGCATGCCTACAACAGGTCTATGTTTATTTTTAGTATCAGCTCTAGCAATTCTAGCAGTCTCATCACAGAAGTAAATAGCATGTCCATCAATATTATCGGCCAAGAGATCTTTAACCATAGCAATATTAGGTTCAACTTTAACTTGCTCAAGGGGTTTGTGTGTCCTAATATTACTTTTGTTGACTACAGTTGAAACGTTGGCATGATCCTTTATTCTAACAGGGAAAGGTGGTTTCTCAACATAAGCAGTACGAACAACAGGATCATCATAAGTGATAGTATTTTCTTCAACTTTAATAGGAGCAACTACTTTTACTTCAATGGGAGGATTATATGTAAACCATTTCTCCTTAGGGAGATCAACATGAGTAGCAAATGATTCACAAAAGGAAGCTACTATCTCAGAGTCAAGTCCATATTTAGTGCTAAATTCACGAAATGCATCGGTATCCATAAAAGATTTAACACAATCAAACTTAGGTGGTATACCTGACTCCTTACCTTCGTCAAGGTCCCAATCTTCAGAGTTGCATTTAATTCTTTCCAATAAATCCCATTTGAATTCAATAGTCTTCATCATAAAAGATCCAGTACAATAAGTATCGAGCATGGAGCGATTATTGAGAGAAAGCCGAGCATAAATTTTTTGAATAGTCATTTCTCTTGAGATCTCATGATTGGGGAATGAATATAAAATTGACTTAAGCCTCCCCAAGCTTGAGTGATGCTTTCTCCTTTGCGAGGCCAAAAATTATATATATATAATTATGATCACGATGAACAAGATGCATAGGATAAAACTTCTGGTGAAATTCCAATTTCAAACGCTTATAGTCCCATGATCCCATATCATCACATAACCTATACCATGTCAATGCATCTCCCTTCAAAGATAAAGGGAAGACCTTATTCTTGATAACATCATCGGGCATACCTGCAAGCTTAAATAATCCACAAACTTCATCCACATAGATTAAGTGTAAATCAGGATGCAATGTTCCATCTCCCGCAAAAGGATTAGCTAGCAGTTTCTCTATCATACCCGAAGGAATTTCAAAGTAAACATTTTCACTAGGTTCAGTAGGTTGAGGAGCAACTCTTTGCTCTACTGGTCGGGGTGAAGATATCCCGAACAAGCCCCTCAAAGGATTATGTTCCATAGTAACAAGTGACAGTAAATTTCAGCACACTATATAAATTTTTCCTTACCAAATTCCACCTACCAAAGGCGCTTCACTCCCCGGCAACAGCGCAGAAAAGAGTCTTGATGACCCACAAGTATAGGGGATCTATCGTAGTCCTTTCGATAAGTAAGAGTGTCGAACCCAACAAGGAGCAGAAGGAAATGATAAGCGGTTTTCAGCAAGGTATTCTCTGCAAGCACTGAAATTATCGGTAACAGATAGTTTTGTGATAAGATAATTTGTAACGAATAACAAGTAATAAAAGTAAATAAGGTGCAGCAAGATGGCGCAATCCTTTTTGTATCAAAGGACAAGCCTGGACAAACTCTTATATGAAGGAAAGCGCTCCCGAGGACACATGGGAATTATCGTCAAGCTAGTTTTCATCACGTTCATATGATTCGCATTCGGTACTTTGATAATTTGATATGTGGGTGGACCGGTGCTTGGGTGCTGTCTTTACTTGGACAAGCATCCCACTTATGATTAATCCCCATTGCAAGCATCCGCAACTACAATAGAAGTATTAAGGTAAACCTAAGCATAGCATGAAACATATGGATCCAAATCAGCCCCTTACGAAGCAACGCATAAACTAGGGTTTAAGCTTCTGTCACTCTAGCAACCCATCATATACTTATTACTTCCAAATGCCTTCCTCTAGGCCCAAACAATGGTGAAGTGGCATGTAGTCGACGTTCACATAACACCACTAGAGGAAAGACAACATACATCTCATCAAAATATCGAACGAATACCAAATTCACATGACTACTTATAGGAAGACTTCTCCCATGTCCCCAGGAACAAACGTAACTACTCACAAAGCATATTCATGTTCATAATCAGAGGTGTATTAATATGCATAATGGATCTGAACATATGATCTTCCACCAAGTAAACCAACTAGCATCAACTACAAGGAGTAATCAACACTACTAGCAACCCACGGGTACCAATCTGAGGTTTGGATACAAAGATTGGATACAAGAGATGCACTAGGGTTTGAGATGAGATGGTGCTGGTGAAGATGTTGATGGATATTGACCCCCTCCCGATGAGAGGATAGTTGGTGATGATAACGGTGATGATTTCCCCCTCCCGGAGGGAAGTTTTCCTGGCAGAACAGCTCCGCCGGATCCCTAGATTGGTTCCGCCAAGGATCCGCCTCGTGGCGACGGAGTTTCGTCCCGTGAGCTAGCTTATTATTTTTTCTTGGACGGAAGACCTCATATAGCAGAAGATGGGCATCGGAGGGCCACTAGGGGGCCCACAAGGCAGGGGGCGCGCCTAGGGGGTAGGGCGCTCCCCCCACCCTCGTGGCTGGTGGGTGGCCCCCCTCAGGCGCTTTCTTCGCTCAGTATTTTTTATATATTCTGAAAATAACTTCCATGAAGTTTCAGGACTTTTGGAGCTGTGCAGAATAGGTCTCTAATATTTTCTCCTTTTCCAGCCCAGAATTCCAGCTGCCGGCATTCCCCCTCTTCATGTAAACCTTGTAAAATAAGAGAGAATATGCATAAGTATTGTGACATAATGTGTAATAACAGCCCATAATGCAATAAATATCGATATAAAAGCATGATACAAAATGGACGTATCAGCCACCCAGGCTCAAAGAGATCATAAGATTATTGATGCTGGGAACTTTCTTGTGCAGCCACAAGACATTATGGGTTCTGGTATAGTTGAGTAAGTTATGGGAAACCTTTCCATGATGGGCTAGCAGATGTAGGGGATTGTAGGTGTACCGGCCTATCTATCGGTTAAGGGGACCTCTTTGGAAAGACTGTGTCTCGGTCATCCGTTTCTCAAACACCATGCAGTGCGAGAAGTCAACGAAGGAGATCGAGTCTTGTGGGCAAAAGTGCGCAAACCTCTGCAGAGTGTATAAGCTAATCATGGTTAGCCGTGTCCCTGGTTATGGACATGTTGAGTATCTGGTTCTTGAATTATTGATTTGATCTCATCACTCTTAATTAATTTGTTGGGTTGATGATTATTAATTTGGGATTGAGTTGAAGGAACCTTCTCAATGTTTTCAACAAACTTTGTAGTTAAATAAAATTTATTTCTTTACAGTAGGGAAAAATTGGCTTTTTGCAAAAACATCAACTTTATAGCCCCCACCAGCCATATTTGCATGTAGTGATAGCAGTTATTGTTGTTCCTTGCTCTACAGTGTTATTTTGCCAGCATATTCCATGTGCTGACCCGTTTCGGGATGCAACATATTATGTTGCAGACTTTTCAGACGAAGAGTAAGGTGTGCTAGGTCGTTGTCGTGCACTCAGCTATGCCGTTGGAGTTGATGGACTCGCTTTACCTTCGAAGCCTTCCGCTGTTATCTTAATTAGATGGCCTTAAGCCATATTATTGTAATAAGTTCTCTTTTGAGACTATCGATGTAATCAGTGTGTGATTGAAGTTCTATTATAAATGCTTCAAGTACTGTCTGTGTCAGCATTACCAATCCAGGGATGACACTTATGCATAGAGATTTGACCATTTGAGGTCGGATCGCTACAGAGGGACACGAGCTTTTCTTCTTTGACTTCCTTGCAATGGACGCGGACTAGAGACAGAGCCACGTCAGCACCACACCGAGAAGATGACTTCTTCCAAGTCTGCACTCGACCGGGGATCTCGTTCAGTCGAGTCATCAGAGACTCGAGGTCATTCTGGAATGTCTCTCTCGGCTAGAGCTCTGGGTCGATCCGTTATACCGCTACCTTTAGTCGAGCCAGATAACTGGTGACACTGGCGAGGCGAGATTCTAGTCGTAGCACGTTCATTGCAGCTTCATCCTTGATGGGGGAGTTTATGGGGTCCAGCTCGGTCTCAATCCGCCCGGTCTCTTTCTCAAAGTTTTGACATAATTCTGCACACACAGAAAATTGATGAGTCGACAGCTATATGAAGAGTCGACAGTGGCAAATCGGTCGGACAAAAGAAAGTACCTTCAAGTATAAGGAACAGCTTCTTGGCGAGTCCTCCTAGATAAACCTCCAGCTCGTCTCTCTTCCGAGTGAGATCTCCAACTTTGTCAGTCAGAGCCACCTTGTCCTTCTTCAGCTGCACGACTTCTTTGTTGGCTTCAGTAATGGCAGTCTTCAATTTGGTGTTTTCTTCTTCTAACTTGCCGACTGAAGCCAGCTTCTTGTCGGCAATTTCAGTTTTCTCCCATGCCGTCTTCTGAGCCGCGACAAGTTCAAGGTCCTTCTGCTCCCGCACTTGCTTCATTTTTTTCTAAAGAAATAACATTCTTGAGACGAGCTTGGAGTTGTCTATTTTCACTATGCACATCTGTTCGAGTGGAGTCACTCGGTTCAAAAGGCGAAAAGTAAAGCTGGCAAAGCAAACAGTCGACAAGTGGTTACCTTCCGTAGAAGTTGCTTCATCCTTGGCCTTCTGCAGATTTTGCTTAGCCAGTTCCAGATCAAGGCTGAGCTGAATGCACAAGATTTCTGCAATCAACAGATAAGACACGTCAGTCGACAGTAGATGAACAAAGATCGATCGCTTCAGAGCGATAAGATACAAGTTCGGATCATTACGGCAAAAAGAGTTCTAAGACTACTACTGAATCAAACATTCAACAGTAGTCTCGGAGAATACACCCAGTGGGCACCACGGTAATACAGACCTTCATTCATCAACTGTCAGGTGCTCCCTCCATCCGAAAAACTTGTCTCAAGCTTGTCCCTCAAATTAATGTATCTAGCACAAAGTTAGTGCTAGATACATCCATTTGAGGGACAAGTTTTTCAGACAAAGGGAGTAAGTTTGAGACGCTAGGGATGCCATAAAACGTGGGTGCATGCGTGGGTGCAGGTCACATGGGATTGTACCGCACCGGGCATGGCAGCGGGCACCACCACGGCGGCAAGTACCACGGTGGCAAGCACGGCGGCAAGTACCATGGCGGCAAGCACGATAGTAGGTGGTGAAGTACTAAAGTGGCTAGCTGCAGCCATTGCTTGCACGCTCTACGACGTCCACGTACCTGTGCGCCCCCGTAGCCAGTTATGCTGGAGTATCTCCATCATCCGCCTTAGTTGATTCACCATGCTCCGTTGTAGCGACCAATAATGTCTTACATTATTGAGACGAAGGGAGTATACTATACTACCTAAATAAAGAGCTACGCGTGCATGGGCATGGTGTGTGGTATGTAATGCCTGTGTACCTTAAAAATGTAATGATCTATGTAGTGACCCAAGTCTGTTGGGCGTGGCTTAATAGGAGTACTAAATAAACAGAATTTCTATTTTTCAGTTGACTGGAAATGATTGGCCTCTAATCTAATTTTTCTGCCGTCCGATCGCGCGCGAAGATGCGTGCACCATTGTCACGCTGGTTCCATCATTCCCTTATCGGGCCTATGCTTTCCCTGTTCCTTTTCTCTGGCCGCCCACTAAGACTCTCGGCGTTGTTGTCTTTTCATTTCTTTATTTTAAAGTTCTTCTTTTTCTTTTATTCTGACTAGTAAGGTTCCAGTGCGTTGCAAGGAATATCAAAATGCATTATTTAGGATGGTATGTGGGGGTAATATCATGTGTGAAAAATATCAAAATCTGTTTCCCACATATTCATTCTACTCCTGAACTCACAAGCATCTGAGTGAATAGTAAATGCAGGCAAACCAACAAAAAACAATTTTTTTGAAACAAACACGTCTGAGTGTGCAGTTGCTGAAGGAAATATGCCCTAGAGGCAATAATAAATTTATTATTTATTTCCTTATTTCATGATAAATGTTTATTATTCATGCTAAAATTGTATTAATCGGAAACATAATACATGTGTGAATACATAAAAAAACAAAGTGTCACTAGTATACCTCTACTTGACTAGCTCGTTGATCAAAGATGGTTAAGTTTCCTAGCCATAGACATGAGTTGTCATTTGATAAACAGGATCACATAATTAGGATAATGATGTGATGGACTTAACCCATTCCGTTAGCTTAGCACTTGATCATTTAGTATGTTGCTATTGCTTTCTTCATGACTTATACACGTTCCTATGACTATGAGATTAT
The DNA here is from genome assembly GCF_018294505.1 of Triticum aestivum. Classification (NCBI taxonomy): domain Eukaryota; kingdom Viridiplantae; phylum Streptophyta; class Magnoliopsida; order Poales; family Poaceae; genus Triticum; species Triticum aestivum. Next base: position 109,183,461 of record NC_057800.1, on the reverse strand, counting down.
GCAACTCCCGTTCACCGGAGGAACACTTTGTGTGCTACCAAATGTCACAACGTAACTGGGTGATTATAAAGGTGCTCTACAGGTGTCTCCAAAGGTACTTGTTGAGTTGGCGTATTTCAAGATCAGGATTTGTCACTCTGATTGTAGGACAGGTATCTCTGGGCCCTCTCGGTAATGCACATCACTATAAGCCTTGCAAGCAATGTGACTAATATTTTAGTTATGGGATGATGCATTATAGAACGAGTGAAGAGACTTGCCAGTAACGAGATTGAACTAGGTATTGAGATACCGACGATCGAAGCTCGGGCAAGTAACATACCGATGACAAAGGGAACAACGTATGTTGTTATGCGGTTTGACCGATAAAGATCTTCCTAGAATATGTGGGAGCCAATATGAGCATCCAGGTTCCGCTATTGTTTATTGACTGGGATGTGTCTCGGTCATGTCTACATAGTTCTCGAGCCCGTAGGTTCTGCACGCTTAACGTTCGGTGACGATTTGTATTATGAGTTTATGTGTTTTGATGTCCCGAAGGTAGTTCGGAGTCCCGGATGAGATCGGGGACATGTCGAGGAGTCTCTAAATGGTCGAGACGTAAAGATCGATATACTGGACGACTATATTTGGACTTCGGAAAGGTTCCGAGTTGTTCGGGTATTTTTCGAAGTACCGGGGAGTTACGGGAATACGAGGGAAGAAGTATATGGGTCTTATTGGGCTTTAGGGGAGAGAGACAGGCAGCCCCCCCCAATGACTAGTCCGAATTGGACTAGGGGGGGGGGCGGCGCCCCCTCCTTCCTTCTCTTCCCTCTTCCCCTTCCTTGTCTCCTACTCAACCCACGTGGTAAACTTATCAACTGCTACCAACAGGTGGGTCTTTTTGTCCTTGGACCTCTTAAAGGGTCCAACCATATCTAGCCCCCAAGTGGCAAATGGCCAAGTGATTGGAATCATTCTCAACTCCTGAGCCGAAACATGACCGCGGCGTGAAAATTTCTGACAACCGTCGCACCTTTTTACTAAATCCTCAGCATCAGCATGAGCCGTCAGATAATAGAAGCCATGACGAAAAGCCTTAGCCACCAAGGATTTTGAACTGGCGTGGTGACCACAATCTCCTTCGTGGATCTCTCACAAAATCTTACAACCTTCTCGAGGAGATTCACAACGCTGAATCACCCCTGTCACGCTGTAACGATGTAACTCTCCATTGATAATGGTCATTGACTTGGATCGCCGGATTATCTGCCGGGCCAAGGTTTCATCGCCTGGTAACTTGCCCCGGTTCATGTAAGCCAGGTACGGGACTATCCAATCCGGTATAATATGCAAAGCCGCCACCAACTGGGCCTCCGAGTCAGGAATAACCAGCTCCTTCTCTGTGGGTATCTTGACCGACGGATTATGAAGTACATCGACGAAGACATTAGGTGCCACCGGTTTACGCTGTGAGCCTAGATGACTTAAAGCATCCGCCGCTTCATTCTGTCACCGGTCTATATGGTCAATTTGATAACCCTTGAAATGACCAGCCACTATGTCCACCTCTCGTCGATATGCAGCCATGAGTGGATCCTTAGAACCCCAAGTGCCAGATACCTACTGAGCCACTAGGTCTGTCGGGTGGTAGGTGCAACATATGCCAACGGGTGGCTTATCATTGTGGGAACCAGTAAGACGTCGCCGGTGCCTGGAAACGGGAGGAGGCGAAGACATGCACGCCGGCGAATCTTACCCAGCTTCGGGGCTCTCCGTGGAGATAACACCCCTACTGCTGCTCTGCGGGGTCTCCGCATGATCACTAGATGAACAAGTAGCTACACAATGCTCCTTGAGCTGTTCGGTGGGAGGGGGAAGAAGGGCATGGCTGGCTTGCTTCTCCTCCTTGTGTGTGTCTAAATCTAGCTGAGGGTCGAACCCTTTGCATGGGCGCCCCGGGGGGTTTATATAGGCCTACCCCCCGGGGGTACAATGGTAATCCGACTGGGCGTGGGGCCCAGCCGTCTGTGATCGCGCTCGCCGGCTTCTGCGCTGACTGCTGGGGCCGCCGGCTGGTGGGTCCCGCCGGCTACCAACTCCTTGGCAACAGGCAGGCCTCACTGCCAAGGGTCTTGTCGATGGCTGGTTACTGTTGCCTCATCCTGATGACGAGGGCTTCGTCGAGGTAAGCGTGGCTACAGTGCCGCCGTCCGGCGGGCGATTACCGTAGCCTTACCGTGTCTTGTCTCCTTAATGGGGCGTCTTCTTCGAGGGGGGAAGCGAGCTGGCTGCGGGGAGTCGGCCCCATCTCGGGCCGACTGGGGGAGGCCAGGCCGCCTTCGGGTGTCTCTCTGCCCAAAGGGGCCCACCGCCCGTGGGCCGTACTGGTAGCCCGTCGTGGATGACATCAGGGTCAACATGGCAACAGTGCCGCGCCGGACGGGTCATGGCCACTCCGTACGGCGCACTGTGCCAGGCGTGCTCCGGGATTCGGGGGTGGCAGGCTTTACTGTAGCCACGCCCCGTCTCATCGCCGCTAGGGGGATGCAAACTTTGATGGTACGGTCTCGACCGCTTTATGGGAGCCGGCTTCTTGGAGTCGGCCTCCTCATGGCCGGCTTCTTGGAGTCGGCATCTTGGAGCCGGCTTCTTCGAGTCGGCCTCCCATGGTTTTCTTCATGAGGGGTAAAGTCGGGCCGCCTTCTTTGAGCTGGCCTGGGTGATAGCCAGCAAGGGGAAGGCGGCCCCACGTCTTGGATTCCTGAGAGCTGGACAGGCTCGTAATTTTTTCAGAAGGGCCAGGGGAAGCAGGCTAGGCTACCCATGGCTATTTACTCTGACAATAGTCACCGAAGCTGATCGAGCTTCGAGGCGGACAGAGGGACGAGAAGCTTGGTCAGCTTCCTATCCTGAAGAGCCGGCTTTGCTTGTGCACGCCGACTTCAGAGAGCTCCGGTTCTCGTAGGCGGGAACGCCGACCACATGGCGAGGAAATCCTGCCAACGCACGTGCGTGATGGGACGTCGCCGCAGGCCCGGGCCCGCCACTCGCAGGCCTCGGTCCGAGCGCGGATCTTCCGTGGCCCACATGGGCCGCTCGCCTTCCCGCGGCGGTTTTAATTCCACCATCATGGCACAGTAATCGCGGGACGTGGGGGAGTGGGCACGATCGATCCCCACGCTTCCCCACACCGCGCCTCCTCGGTTCCGCCACACGAGCCTATAAGTAGGGGGAGGAGGGGGAGCGACAGAGGTTCGCACGCTCTCTCTCACTCTGCCCCTTCTCGTCCTCCTCTCTTCCTCTCGTTGCCGCTGCAACCTCCCGTCTCAGCGCCGCCGCGCCGCCACATCGTCTTGCTCCCATGGCGCTGTCGAGCTCATGTGACGGCTCCAACGTCCATGAGGACCATGTTGCGTTCCTCCGCCAGACTCGGCGCCTGCCCGACGCCAACCTCGTGCGGGTCCGCCTGGCACCGGAGACGGAGATCTCACCGGCATCGGAGGAGGGCGAGCAGGTCATCTTCCGCTCGCACTTCCTACGTGGCTTCGGCCTTCCGGCGAGCGGATTTCTACGCTCCTTCCTCGAGTTCTACAACCTTCAGCCGCATCACCTCATGCCCAATGCGGTGATGCTGCTGTCGGCCTTTGTCTCCCTCTGCGAAGGCTTCTTGGGGCTGCTCCCCACGCTGGAGCTCTGGGGGGAGTTCTTCCAGAGCAAACTCGGCACCGTCGTCGCCGGCGTGCCCGCCCCCTGCGGGGCCTTCATCGCCACGAGGAGGGCGGGCGAGAACAACCCGTTCCCGCCCATCCCCCTGATCCAGTCGGTGAAGATCTGGTAGAAGTCATACTTCTACGTGAAGAACGTCGCCGAGAAAGGAGACCACGTCAACCTGCCGGCTTACGTAGCCGGCCCGCCGGCTGGGAGGCAGCCCTCATGGAGTTTCCGGTCCCGGTCACTGTCTCAGGCCAGGAATGCTGCCGTCTCCCGGCTTCGGGTGATGATCCAGTCGAAAGGTCTGAGCGGGGCCGACTTGGTGGCCACCTTCATGGAGCGCCGGATATCTCCTCTCCAAAGTCGGCCCCACATGATGTGCCAGATGAGCGGCCGGTTCGACCCATGCCGGCTGAGCACCCAGGAGATGCCTCATGCGGAGGTATCGTACATGGTAAATTACATCTCCAATTGCAAGCTCGCCGAGGACTGGCGATACGGCAAGGCGCCGTACTCTCGCGCCAACACTCCGCCAGTGGTAAGTTTTCCTTTTCTTCTTCTTGTTGGTGGCCGGCTTCACGATGGCCGGCTTCTGATCAGTCGGTTCTTCTTAGCAGAACCCTCTTCTCCCGCCGACGACCGGGGCAGCAGGGATAGAACGCCAGTACGCCCCCGACCGCACGGCGGACGACGTCGACGACCCGGACTTGGGGGCGGCCGCCATGGAATACGCCGTCGTGGGGGACGACGCCGAGCCCGGGGGCACAAGGCTCACCGCCAGCTTCGAGGACTGGCTGGATGATTTTGAAGCCGAAGTTGCCCCGCATCGCCAGCCAGCGGCCGACCATCAGGGCGCGGGCTCGTCCATCACGCCGGCTGCTGGCGGCGGTGCACAGAAGTGCCGGGCCGCTTCAGGCCTCTTCGGCAGTCGGCCGAAGAAGTCCAAAGCCTCCACCATGGCGACTAAGCGAGACGAGGCGGCTGCGAAAGCGGCCCGCTTCCGTAAGGCGGTGAAGCAGCCTCAGGCAGTCTCAGCGTAAGTCGTCAATTGCCTTGTCGCATGCTCTACATCATTCTCTTCTTGTTCGAGCATTCTTCTTAAGTTCTTCCGCTTGCTGGATAGGGCGCCACTTTCCCTTGAGCGTGGTCCGGGCGGCTCCGTAGTTGGGCCAGCTGGAGGTTCTTCAAGCTCCCGCCCCGTGGACCCCCGCGCCGACCTCAGGGAGGCCACAGAGCGGAACGCCCGTGAAGCGCGGGAGGAGCGCGAGGCGGTGGAGAAAACGGCCGCCCAGGCGGCGAGGGAGCAGGCCAACATGGCAGCCAAGGCCCAGACGGAGGCGGCGACCGTGGAGACGGAGGCGGAGGGTTCGCGCAACCAGCCTCCGCTGCTCGCCATTCCCCTCCGAGCCGTGGCCCCCGACACCCCATTGCCCTTGGCGGAGGACATTGTCCAAGACCCGCCGCTGATGGAGAGGGGGGAGGACCCCGTGGCCTTTGCGAGGAAAGCGCCGCCAGCAGCACAAACCGGAGCGGGCCAAGGCGGCCAATCGTCAGCGGCGCCAGAGGGGCCGACCGGGGGTGAGCCGGAGAACAGAGCCGGCCTCGAGGTGCAGCCAGCGACGGGCCGGCGCGCAGGGGGAGGCGCCGCTCCGCCGAAGTTGCGCCGAGTCGCGGGCGCAGGCCAGTCGGCGGAAGATCTGGAGGCGGCCAGCACCGCCACGTCCGAGTGGACTCCCAGCGGGGGGACTGGCGAGCTGAATGTGGCGGCTCAAGGGGTCCGGAGCCGGCTGCAAGCTCAGGCCGCCCTGCTGCAACAGTTCACCCAGGAGTTCCTGTCGACGCGAGCCACCATCTGGGTGAGTCCTTCATTCTTGGCCGCTTTGCTCTCTTAATTTCTTCCGTGGGGGCGCGTCAGCGCACCCACTGGGTGTAGTTCACGAGATTCGGGCCGACTGCTGCGCAGTCGGGTCGGATCTTTCTTGACGGCTACCTTATTTTTGTCTCTTGTCTGAGCTTCCAGGAATATCACAACCTCCGTGCTGCTGCCTTCAACTCCCAGGCTCGGGAGTTGAGCCGGAGGATCGACGGCCTGGCCGACAGCCGAAGTAAGTACTCGATCTTGTCTGTCTCCTGTGGGGGCGCGTCAGTGCACCCACTGGGTGTAGTCCCCGAGATTCGGGCCGACTGCTGAGCAGTCGGGTCGGATCTTTCTTGACGACTCTTTTCTTACTGGTTTTTCTTTTTCTTTGTCTTCAGGGGCCAAAGCCGACTTGAGGAAGGAGCTCGGCGAAGCGAAGGCCGCCCTTCATACCAAGGATCCCGAGTACGCTGCCTTGGTCCAGGAGCGTGATCGCTTGGCCAAGAAGCTGGCCGACCAGGATAAGAGCCACAAGGCGGCCCTACAGGCGGCGCAGGATAGCGAAGCCGCCCTGAAGGCAGAGTATGAGACCGAGGCGGCGAGCTGGGCTGAGACCCGGCGAGCCCTGGATGAAGGCTTCGGCCGGATCGAGGATTTGATCGACGGTAAGCCGCCTTCCTCGCCCCTCTCCTGCTCCTTGCCGCCTGGGTCTTTGGCTTAACTTGAGCTGCTGCTTGTTTTTTGGTGCAGACTACTTCCCCGGCTACTCCGCCTTTGCCGCCCAAAGCATCGAGGCCCATTGCGAGGCGCGTCGTCAGGCGGGGGCCAACATCGCGCCGGATGCGAACCGGACGCTTGAGGAGCAGCTCTTGGCTGTCCAAGCGCGGTTGTAGCCGGCTCATCGGATACTTCGCCGGCTCCAACGTGCCGGGGCGCAAGTGTTGGCCGCCCTCTGGCCCGGCGAGACGATCCCCCGCACCCCAAGCCGGACTGCCGACTGGCCGGAGGTCGCAGTTGGTCGCTTTGAGGCTTGGAAGGCGTCGGCGGCCTGCCTCGGAGCCGGGCGGACGTTGGAGTTCGTTCGGGCATGGTACCCAGGGCTGAGCCTGGACCAGCTGCGCACTTGGCGGATGGAGGCCGACGCGGAGCTGGAAGAGGTGAGGCCGGCTATCGCCCAGCGGACTTCAACAATCGCCGAGTGCACCGACATCAGCGTTTTTGCACCCGAGATCGATGATGACGGTGTTGCCCAGCCGGAGGAGTGGTTCGGGCTGAACCCAGCGGTGGGCGAGGACTCGGCGGAGGAGATCGCCTCCAACGACAAGGGTGAGGATGACGAGGAGGAGGACGACAAAGACGTCGAGCCGGCTAGTGGAACAACCGGCCGACCTCAGACCGACCGTGCCTCCAGCAACGAGGCGCGTGGAAGCACGCCTTCTGCGGGAGGCGGTGACCAAGCCGAGGTTCGCCAGCCGGCCGCTCCTTCAGCCGGCACAACCGTCTCCGCCAACCAGCCCGGCTCGTCGGTCGCTCCGCCGGCTTGACCTGTCGTCCTTATTTTTCCTGCTTGTTGTCTTTTGAACAATCTTCATTAAGTTTTCGCAGTTCCACCCACTGGGGGTGTATCCAAACTATGTTCAATGCTGTCACTACCGGTTTTCCGGGTAATAAAATTCCAGAAAAGACCGTCGTGCTCATCAGCCCCAGGATTACTGTTAGCTGATGAGGCTCCAACTTGATATAGAAATTCCAAGCAAAATACTAAATATGTAGTACAAGACCATTCTGGCCAGTGAGTACAACAAATAGTTTCTAGTGGTTGATGGCGGAAGCGGGTTGTGAAACATCAGTGTCTATGGGACTCCATTTCCCACGGGAACAGCTGACCAGGATAATTCCTATCTTCGCGAGGCTGCTATCTCCATTGAGTGGGTTCCGGGGCTGGCATCGCGTCGCTCCTCTCCGTGCAAGAAAATCTGGCCAAGACAATAGCCAGGGACAAGCCAGTGAGTACTTTGAATGTACTCACAAACATTATGAACACAGGTATAATATAACCATGATGTGCTAATAATATTATAAGCTCATGACGTCAGTCACAATGAAACTCAGATGCGTGCAAGCAAGTTATTTATAAAAAATGCAATAACATGGTAGTATAAAAATTTATGAAACAAATAGCAAGCAATGCCACAGTCGGGCGTCTTAGCGACACCACATAAAGGGTTTTAAAAGAAATGCCACAGTCGGGCGTCTGAGCGAAGCCACATAAAGGGCTTTAAAAGAAATGCCACAGTCGGGCGTCTGAGCGACGCCACATAAAGGGTTTTAAAAGAAATGCCACAGTCGGGCGTCTGAGCGACGCCACATAAAGGGCTTTAAAAGAAATGCCATAGTCGGGCGTCTGAGCGACGCCACATAAAGGGCTTTAAAAGAAACAATCATAGTGAATATCCCGGAGGTAGGACCATCCCAGAGATACTCGATAATAACAATAATATCACGGGTTAGTCAATAATAATAATAATCATAGTTATCACAAGTCACAAGTAGTAATTCCATTTCTGGTTAACTGTTTCACCTCCGAAGACCGACACTAAGACCGATACCTGACCCATCCCAGACTATAATCCTTAACCATGGACACGGCTATTCGAATAGGTTTAATATCTCTGCAGAGAGTGTACTCTTTACCCATGAGTAACGGATTCCTTTAGTCCATCGGACTAATTCCGTCTACGGTCTTTTAATTGAAACACACCTGACTTGCACACACCAGCTTTCACTCGTGTCTGGAATCACCCATGACACCTGTTAAGCAAAACTCTAAGTGGGGAGGCTACAACCTCGCGTAGCATGGGATCAAATTTCTATCGCGTGCTCTAAGGGGTGCCCCCTCTCGGTCCCAACCGGATACACCCATGCCCCCGGACCAGGTGGCATGCCTACCGGCTACAACCGGTATCTTCCACCATGGCCTCTCTGTACGGTGTGTGCCAAGACAAGGGTTAACAACTTACTGAACCATACCCCACCTACGGTAGGGACCAGTGGCAGTACGAAAACAAGTATGGGGGTTACCGGAACAAGACTCGATCTATGGCCGACTCAGGAGGCTTATGAGTTCCCTGTATGACATGTATAACAAATATATTTCAACCGAAGAAATCACCACTCAATGTACCTTACCGTGCCATACCGGACATAACCGTCCCGACGGGGACCGGCGACAAGCTCACGCCTACCCAAGGCCGAGGCTTTCCCGGATTCCTTTCCGGCATGCATGCAAGGCACATGAGGAGGATTACCATCACAATAATATTCATTTCCAACAGCAAGGAAATCACTGATATGCTTCCAGGCAAATGATCATGTCACATGAAATAACAAGTCTTCCGAAGTAAGGTGGTGTTATAAATGTGTCAAATAACACACCAAAAACATTATGCCAGGGTTCAGAATGCTTGCCTTCATGGTGTGGAGAGGTGGGGGGTGCTCTCCAAAATTTTTGAAAGCTTCTTTCTCTCCCAAAAATCCTATTTTCAAGAATATGCAAATAACACCTATTTCAAAAACAGTACAAAAAGTTGTTTGGAAAATATTCAAATAAATCTTAAAATAAACTAGACAATATTTGAGAGATGTAGGAAAAAGAATTAATTCATTTGGAGTTATATTTAAAAAGTTATAGCCAGTCAAAGTTCTGGTCAAATCTGTTATTTAAATTAAAACAGAAAAGAAACGTTTCGGAGGGGAATACGCTTTCGGAGCGGGGAAAACGTACTAGGCGGATTACGTCTTCACTTAATCCCACGTGGACAGGCACGGGGTCGCTGACAGTGGGTCCAGGGGGCCCACTAGTCAGGTTTGACTAGTCTCTTTCCCTCTCCTTCCTCTGTCCCGAGCGGAGGCGGAGCTCCGGCGATTGTCGCCGGCGACTGGCGGCTCCTCGCGGGGCCCTGAGGGCGGGGATGGATCCGCCACTCCAGTGCGGTCCTCCCGGTGGTCGCAGGGTAGCTGGAGGTGGAGGGAGCTGCCGGCGGCGAGCTCCGCGGCGGAGGAAAGCTTTGGTGGCGAAGTGACATTGTGGCGGCGATGGTTCCCGATCAAAATCAAGTAGTGGGAAAGGTTCATGGGAGGATGAGGAAGTTCCTAACGAAGAGAACGGAGAGGGGGAGGTACTGGAGGTGCCGGATTGGCCGGGGCGGTGGCGGCGGCCGGAGTTGCCGGAGATGAGAAAGGAGGCCTCCCTGGGTCGAATGCGAGGCAGGGGAGCGCCATGGGGGTAGCATAAGATCGCCTGCGTGCTCGGGGAAGCTCGGGGGGTCCATTTATAGTGCGCCAAGGTCAGTTCCGCGGTGGTGGGGATAAGCTCTCCGGCGAACCGCCTCTTTGTAGCTAGGGCGACGTGGCGGCGACGAACGCTAGCGAACACCCGTGTGGATGAGCTCGGGCTGTGCCGGGGCCAGGTGGCGAGCCGGGGTGGCTTGGGCGGCGCTGAAAGGAGCAGGGGCTGTCGGCGGCGGCGGCGGCTAGCTCTTGGCCTGCCGGGCGTGGCGGGGGCTGCTTGGCGCGTTGCGGTGAGAAGGATAGCGCGTGGCGAGGTGCTGCAGAGCGAGCCAAAACCGTGGGGGCCAGCGTGTCGGCTCGTGTGCGCGGCTGCAATATGCGCGCTCTGGGCGTGCCTAGAGCACGCCGACCATCTGTTCGGCGAAATGCCCTGGCCTGCTAGATGGCTTGGTTGGAGCTGAGGATTAGCAGTTCTAGGCTATGGCTTGCAAGGGGATCAGTAGACAAGCTGGTTTGGTCAGGAGATCAGGTTCACAGTGCAAACCAAAAATTCATGCCAAAACAGATCATGCCCATATGGTGTTTGACAAAATGCTAAGGGCACTTAGGCATTTCTTGGAGTGGCCAAAATCTCCAAATCAGTGTCTCTGTGGATGAAAGAGAGGGTGGTGATGTTAGTTGGTGAAATGCACAAACTTGTTAGTGCAAGTCTAGCAGAATTTCAATTCTGGACAGGAAATAAATGGCATTATTTCATGAACCAAAATTAATCCAATGGGTGCATGCTCCTGGACTTAAGGGTTTGGCAAGGGGGACTACCAGTAGAAAAAGTAATCATGGATAAAGGAGCAATTAAAATGGTGGTTGCTGTACAAATCATCAAGTTGGTCCAGAATGGAAATGAGGTTGATTCACTCAATATTTTCAAAGAACAACCCTGGATTTTTGCACAAAATGGAATAATATGCTCCTACTGACCTCCCCTAATTTTGGTAGAAGTTTTAAAGAAATATATAAAAGGGTTGTAGTGCAAAATGCACTCTGGACCAGAGAAGAAAAACTGAGTTTAGGGCTCAAAATATTTCATGAATGAAATATATTTTTGCATAATAGTGATTTAAAAACATAACATGACATCTCCAAATTTTTGTGGAAATTTTAAGTGAATTTATCAAATGGTTGTAGTTCAAATATGGCCATATAACCTTGAAAAACTATTTTCAAGAAGGTAAAGATCAAGCAATTAACTTAGTTAATTAGTTATACTGATAAAAGGAAAGTTTTTCTTGAGAGGTTAAACAAGTCCAATAACATATTTGAAAAGTTTTCTCTTTGGGAAAAACTCATCATAACAGGGAAGGAAATGATTTAAAAATCAAAATGGAGCTCAGAAATCCAAAGTTTTAATTCCTAGCAAAATTTTAATTTAATAAAACAAGGCCAAATTTTTGGGGTGTCACAATACTATCCCCCTTAAGAAAAATCTCGTCCTCGAGATTTGCTAAGAGCCGTTGTGAAAAACAAAAGTTCCATATGCATTCGAGCGGTTGTGAGACTGCTGCCGTGGTGCTGTGTGAAATTAATTAATCCGCGTCGTGAAGTGGCAGGTGTAGCAATTCAGGAAAAAGAAGTCTCACTCCAGGATTTTGCGAGGGAAAAAACAGTTAATTTTTTAGGAGCATAATCCACAACAAAACTACACACATTAGTAGAAGCCAAATAATTGACTCGTCGTACAAACTCAGGGTATCACGCATAAGTCACACACATAAATAAATGTTGCAAGGAACAAATACAATAGCGACGTCTAAAATGAAAATGGTAACTGGGTGGGGTCCTGATAAAATGTCTCTGGTAAAGGGATACACTCCTCTTCTATCGGAGGAAGTGGATTGACCAGTCGATGTATGCGTCTCTCCGGGTCGGGTCTCAGTGGTCTGCCGATGGCAATCTGAGGATTTAAATCTGCGAGGGTCTGAAGATAATCCATCACTCGCTGGTTCAAATGCTCTTGAGCAATGATGTACTGGATAAGGTTGGCCAGAACTGGGTCTCTCTCAATACGTCCACCGGGAAAAGATGTTACTTCTCCGGGTGCTGCACGACTCGGAAAGTAATAATATCCTCGTTCGCGGGCATAGGGTACTGCGGATCGAAGACGAGCAATCGCTTCTTTCGCAGCAGCTTCTATGACCAGGTGTGGGGTTGGCATAGATTTCCCCACGAAGGAAACTTCTATTGGATCTTGGTTGGGGTCTACAGGAGGAATGTGTACTGCTGCCCAATATTCCGAGGTGGATGGGGTGATCCTCGATTTGAACAGCTCGTACTGAGGTGGCTGGGTAGAACCCATGGTACTGCGGGTAAAATCCCACAATATTTTGACAAAGCTACCTGGGGTTGCATCTGGGGTTCTCAGATGAATGCTGGGGCTCGGCATGACAGGAAAAAGCGTGAGTGTTGTGCACAAAGTGAGGGTTGTTGGGTAAGGTCACAAGGTGGTCTTTATATAGCAATGGAGCCGGGTCGTTTTACCGTGGTGAAAGGTAATAAATTTGCCAGCTTAGCTCCAAAGGTCAGGTCAGTGTCGGAGATACACATATCTCATAAAGAGACGTGTTACTGTGGTTGTCGTCGGGTTGGTTTTGGTAGTCGTGCCCGGAAAATATGCAACTATGCGCTGACCAAAAATGCAAGGCTACTATTAAAGCAGAGGCACAAAGACAGGCTGCGTTAATATACACGGTCGCATGATTACAAAGCGAGGATACATTGAAACTTGGTGCTACTCATACGGCTTAGTCTACCTCATTCATGTCTAAACGGGCGTGCCTGGTGGATGTCGAGGCTTCTCCACGTGTCTCACTGCCGGGATTAGTCGGAGATGGCGGGAGAACTGCAGGGTCGGGGTAGTGATGATGACCATCGCGGGGATTGTTAGCCACAACTCCGTTGGAGTGTGCTCCCAAAATGCGACGAAGCACCTCTGGGGTTATCGCAGCACCTTGGCCGATGGCTGGGGCAGATCTTGGGGTCTCGATCGGTTGTCCAAATAGCACGACTGGGTTGTTGGCGTTGGGCTCATTTTCTCCTCTCGCCGGGGCTTGACGAACCAGCTCTCCACGAGCTGCGATTAGATCAATGGTGATCTGGTCGAACAGTACCTCTAGTGCACTTACATAGCGCACTAGGTGCAACAATGCGGGGTCCGTCTCGTGATCTCCGTTGGCAACTTGGGGTGGTCTACCATACCCTTCACGTCTGGGGTAGTAGTGGAACGAGCGACAGTTAACTCTGGGCGACAAGTGCCTGAGATGAACTATAGCCTCTCGAGCGGCTAGCTGGATGGCTTGTGGCTCAAAGGAAGTTGTCCTTCCAGTGAACCTGTAGGGGCGCTCGGGTGCTAGACCCCTACCGTAGATGTGCACAGTGGCCCAGAATTGACGGTCTTCACCGCTCATGGGTCCTTGATACACAACATATTCTGGTGGCTCCTCTAACGCGTAGGCACGACGGGTGAGGTTTGCGAGGATGGTCACAAAACCTCCAAGGTTGGTTGCTGTGGTTTCGTTGTGCACTATAGGTCCAGGCATTGTGGCTCGGTTTGGGGTAGCGGCTGTGCTGTGCTGGGTTGAGGCTAGCGTGCCCTTTTTATAAGAAAAAGGGGACGGAGTCTTCCTTTGCATGCTTGCGAGAAAGGACTATTTAGGGGCCAGTCACTGGCGCATGAGTGACAGGTTGGGTTGATAGGTTGGGCACCGACTGCCAAAAAGGTGTTGGGTCACTGTGTGGCTATCTTGCACGAGAAGCTTGGCTGGGGTTTGGCTAAGGTCTAGTGGGTTGGTTTGCCTAAGTTTATTGACCTGGCTAAGATAGGATTAGCCAATGGTCAGCCTGGCTCTGATACCAAGTCTGTCACGACCGGTTTTCCGGGTAATAAAATTCCAGAAAAGACCGTCGTGCTCATCAGCCCCAGGATTACTGTTAGCTGATGAGGCTCCAACTTGATACAGAAATTCCAAGCAAAATACTAAATATGTAGTACAAGACCATTCTGGCCAGTGAGTTACAACAAATAGTTTCTAGTGGTTGATGGCGGAAGCGGGTTGTGAAACATCAGTGTCTATGGGACTCCATTTCCCACGGGAACAGCTGACCAGGTTAATTCCTATCTTCGCGAGGCTGCTATCTCCATTGAGTGGGTTCCGGGGCTGGCATCGCGTCGCTCCTCTCCGTGCAAGAAAATCTGGCCAAGACAATAGCCAGGGACAAGCCAGTGAGTACTTTGAATGTACTCGCAAACATTATGAACACAGGTATAATATAACCATGATGTGCTAATAATATTATAAGCTCATGACGTCAGTCACAATGAAACTCAGATGCGTGCAAGCAAGTTATTTATAAAAATGCAATAACATGGTAGTATAAAAATTTATGAAACAAATAGCAAGCAATGCCACAGTCGGGCGTCTTAGCGACACCACATAAAGGGTTTTAAAAGAAATGCCACAGTCGGGCGTCTGAGCGACGCCACATAAAGGGCTTTAAAAGAAATGCCACAGTCGGGCGTCTGAGCGACACCACATAAAGGGTTTTAAAAGAAATGCCACAGTCGGGCGTCTGAGCGACACCACATAAAGGGCTTTAAAAGAAATGCCACAGTCGGGCGTCTGAGCGACGCCACATAAAGGGCTTTAAAAGAAATAATCATAATGAATATCCCGGAGGTAGGACCATCCCAGAGATACTCGGTAATAACAATAATATCACGGGTTAGTCAACAATAATAATAATCATAGTTATCACAAGTCACAAGCAGTAATTCCATTTCTGGTTAACCGTTTCACCTCCGAAGACTGACACTAAGACCGATACCTGACCCATCCCAGACTATAATCCTTAACCATGGACACAGCTATTCGAATAGGTTTAATATCTCTGCAGAGAGTGTACTCTTTACCCACGAGTAACGGATTCCTTTAGTCCATCGGACTAATTCCGTCTACGGTCTTTTAATTGAAACACACCTGACTTGCACACACCAGCTTTCACTCGTGTCTGGAATCACCCATGACACCTGTTAAGCAAAACTCTAAGTGGGGAGGCTACAACCTCGCGTAGCATGGGATCAAATTTCTATCGCGTGCTCTAAGGGGTGCCCCCTCTCGGTCCCAACCGGATACACCCATGCCCCCGGACCAGGTGGCATGCCTACCAGCTACAACCGGTATCTTCCACCATGGCCTCTCTGTACGGTGTGTGCCAAGACAAGGGTTAACAACTTACTGAACCATACCCCACCTACGGTAGGGACCAGTGGCAGTACGAAAACAAGTATGGGGGTTACCGGAACAAGACTCGATCTATGGCCGACTCAGGAGGCTTATGAGTTCCCTGCATGACATGTATAACAAATATATTTCAACCGAAGAAATCACCACTCAATGTACCTTACCATGCCATACCGGACATAACCGTCCCGACGGGGACCGGCGACAAGCTCACGCCTACCCAAGGCCGAGGCTTTCCCGGATTCCTTTCCGGCATGCATGCAAGGCACATGAGGAGGATTACCATCACAATAATATTCATTTCCAACAGCAAGGAAATCACTGATATGCTTCCAGGCAAATGATCATGTCACATGAAATAACAAGTCTTCCGAAGTAAGGTGGTGTTATAAATGTGTCAAATAACACACCAAAAACATTATGCCAGGGTTCAGAATGCTTGCCTTCATGGTGTGGAGAGGTGGGGGTGCTCTCCAAATTTTTTGAAAGCTTCTTTCTCTCCCAAAAATCCTATTTTCAAGAATATGCAAATAACACCTATTTCAAAAACAGTACAAAAAAGTTGTTTGGAAAATATTCAAATAAATCTTAAAATAAACTAGACAATATTTGAGAGATGTAGGAAAAAGAATTAATTCATTTGGAGTTATATTTAAAAAGTTATAGCCAGTCAAAGTTCTGGTCAAATCTGTTATTTAAATTAAAACAGAAAAGGAAACGTTTCGGAGGGGAATACGCTTTCGGAGTGGGGAAAACGTACTAGGCGGATTACGTCTTCACTTAATCCCACGTGGACAGGCATGGGGTCGCTGACAATGGGTCCAGGGGGCCCACTAGTCAGGTTTGACTAGTCTCTTTCCCTCTCCTTCCTCTGTCCCGAGCGGAGGCGGAGCTCCAGCGATTGTCGCCGGCGACTGGTGGCTCCTCGCGGGGCCCTGAGGGCGGGGATGGATCCGCCACTCCAGTGCGGTCCTCCCGGTGGTCGCAGGGTAGCTGGAGGTGGAGGGAGCTGCCGTCGGTGAGCTCCACGGCGGAGGAAAGCTTCGGTGGCGAAGTGACATTGTGGCGGCGATGGTTCCCGATCAAAATCAAGTAGTGGGAAAGGTTCAGGGGAGGATGAGGAAGTTCCTGGCGAAGAGAACGGAGAGGGGGAGGTACTGGAGGTGCCGTATTGGCCGGGGCGGTGGCGGCGGCCGGAGTTGCCGGAGACGAGGAAGGAGGCCTCCCCGGGTCGAATGCGAGGCAGGGGAGCGCCATGGGGGTAGCATAAGGTCGCCTGCGTGCTCGGGGAAGCTCGGGGGGTCCATTTATAGCGCGCCAAGGTCGGTTCCGCGGCGGTGGGGATAAGTTCTCCGGCGAACCGTCTCTCTGTAGCTAGGGCGATGTGGCGGCGACGAACGCTAGCGGACACCCGTGTGGATGAGCTCGGACTATGCCGG
This sequence comes from Triticum aestivum, assembly GCF_018294505.1. Taxonomy (NCBI): domain Eukaryota; kingdom Viridiplantae; phylum Streptophyta; class Magnoliopsida; order Poales; family Poaceae; genus Triticum; species Triticum aestivum. The sequence goes on along the minus strand of NC_057800.1, from coordinate 109,166,884 downwards.
GGCCAGGTGGCGAGCCGGGGTGGCTTGGGCGGCGCTGAATGGAGCAGGGGCTGTCGGCGGCGGCGGCGGCTAGCTCTTGGCCTGCCGGGCGTGGCGGGGGCTGCTTGGCGCGTTGCGGTGGGAAGGGTAGCGCGTGGCGAGGTGCTGCAGAGCGAGCCAAAACCGTGGGGGCCAGCGTGTCGGCTCGTGTGCGCGGCTGCAATATGCGCGCTCTGGGCGTGCCCAGAGCACGCCGACCATCTGTTCGGCAAAATGCCCTGGCCTGCTAGATGGCTTGGTTGGAGCTGAGGATTAGCAGTTCTAGGCTATGGCTTGCAAGGGGAACAGTAGACAAGCTGGTTTGGTCAGGAGATCAGGTTCACAGTGCAAACCAAAAATTTATGCCAAAATAGATCATGCCCATATGGTGTTTGACAAAATGCTAAGGTCACTTAGGCATCTCTTGGAGTGGCCAAAATCTCCAAATCAGTGTCTCTGTGGATGAAAGAGAGGGTGGTGATGTTAGTTAGTGAAATGCACAAACTTGTTAGTGCAAGTCTAGCAGAATTTCAATTCTGGACAGGAAATAAATGGCATTATTTCATGAACCAAAATTAATCCAATGGGTGCATGCTCCTGGACTTAAGGGTTTGGCAAGGGGGACTACCAGTAGAAAAAGTAGTCATGGATAAAGGAGCAATTAAAAAGGTGGTTGCTGTACAAATCATCAAGTTGGTCCAGAATGGAAATGAGGTTGATTCACTCAATATTTTCAAAGAACAACCCTGGATTTTTGCACAAAATGGATTAATATGCTCCTACTGACCTCCCCTAATTTTGGTAGAAGTTTTAAAGAAATATATAAAAGGGTTGTAGTGCAAAATGCACTCTGGACCAGAGAAGAAAAACTGAGTGTAGGGCTCAAAATATCTCATGAATGAAATATATTTTTGCATAATAGTGATTTAAAAACATAACATGACATCTCCAAATTTTTGTGGAAATTTTAAGTGAATTTATCAAATGGTAGTAGTTCAAATATGGCCATATAACCTTGAAAAACTATTTTCAAGAAGGTAAAGATCAAGCAATTAACTTAGTTAATTAGTTATACTGATAAAAGAAAAGTTTTTCTTGAGAGGTTAAACAAGTCCAATAACATATTTGAAAAGTTTTCTCTTTGGGAAAAACTCATCATAACAGGGAAGGAAATGATTTAAAAATCAAAATGGAGCTCAGAAATCCAAAGTTTTAATTCCTAGCAAAATTTTAATTTAATAAAACAAGGCCAAATTTTTGGGGTGTCACAAATGCTGGCCTCTCGGAGGTCTTTTATGTAAATATTATTACGTGCATGTTTGGTTTCCATTCGCGTATGCTTTTTATCCTTAGGCTTTTTCCTTTGCCGCCTTCCCTCTTTGGGGAGGTAAGTACTTGAGCTTTCTTGGATTGGTAGCCATTCGGCGGTGGGAGAAAAACCGGCTTTTGTTATATTAGTCCGTTAGTCCCTAGCCGTTTTTCGTGTGGGCGCCCGTTCCTGCCTTTAACTCTTGCCAGTCGGACAGCCGGTTCTTCGAACTGCGACTTTTGGCAAGAGAAAGCTTGGGAGCCGGCACACTACTTGTCTGACTGCGGGTAGGACTTCTAATATAACTCCAGTCGGCCAGTCCCCGGGCCGACTAGTCGAACCCAGTGCCAGACGGAACAAGTAAATGGAATGACAAAGTCATAAGCATGATATTTTTCATTCATAGATAAGAGATGGCAGTCCCCGAGCCCTCCTCGGGGGGCCTATTGTCTCGTACTTAATACAAAAGTTAGCGTGATACATACTACATTTCAACTGTAAAATCTTCGAAGGAGGCTGGCGTTCCATGGTCGTTCCGACTCCTTGCCGGAGTCGTCTCTCTTGCGTGCCTTCGGCTTCTGTGCGTCGATCAGGTAGTAGGAGTCGTTGCCTAGAGCTCTGCTGATGACGAAGGGGCCTGCCCAAGGGGCCGAGAGCTTGTGCTGGCCGGCTGTTCGCTGGATCAGCCGGAGCACAAGATCGCCCTCTTGAAAAGATCTTGGCCTGACCTTCCGGCTGTGGTAGCGACGCAAACCCTGCTGGTAGATGGCAGACCGGCTGAGGGCTAACAGCCGGCTTTCTTCTAGCAGGTCTATGCCGTCTTCTCGTGCTTCCTTGGCCTCCGCTTCAGTGTACATGGTTACTCGAGGCGAGTCGAACTCGATGTCAGTTGGGATGACCGCCTCAGCACCATACACAAGGAAGAAAGGGGTGAAGCCGGTTGACTTGTTTGGTGTAGTGCGCAGACTCCAGAGGACAGCCGGCAGCTCATCGAGCCAACAGCCGGCTAAACGCTCCAGAGGTACGACCAGTCGGGGCTTGATGCCGGAGAGGATGAGGCCGTTGGCTCGCTCGACCTGGCTGTTTGACTGCGGGTGGGCGACGGACGCTAAGTCCAGCCGAATACCTTGGGCTGCACAGAAACGTGCCAAGGCTTCTTTGGCAAAATTCGTGCCGTTGTCGGTGATGATGCTGTGTGGCACGCCGTACCGAGTTGTTATGTCTGCGATGAATGTTACAGCAGTTGGCCCATTCAGCTTCTTGATCGGCTTTGCCTCAATCCACTTGGTGAATTTGTCCACGGCGACGAGCAAATGCGTCATGCTGCCGCGTGCAGTCTTGAATGGGCCCACCATGTCCAGTCCCCAAACGGCGAAGGGCCAGGTGAGGGGAATGGTCTTGAGTGCCGAAGCCAGCATGTGTTGCTTGGAGCTGAAAAGTTGGCACCCTTTGCAATATTTAACTAATTCCTTAGCGTCATCCAAGGCAGTCGGCCAAAAGAAACCATGGCGGAAGGCTTTGGCGACGAGTGATGTTGAGGCCGCATGGTGGCCGCATTCTCCTTGGTGAATGTCTCTGAGGATTGCAATGCCCTTCTCTTGCTCGACGCATCGCTGGAGAACTCCAGTGACACTGCGCTTAACGAGCTCTCTGTTGACGATTGTGTATGCTCTGGCTCGGCGTTGGACTTGTCTTGCCTCTGCTTCGTCAGCCGTCGGATCTTGGTTTACTAGGAAGTTGATGATGGACTGAGCCCATGACGGAGCCGCGACTTCTCCCACTGCCAATGTGGCTATAGCCACCAGGGTGGGCGGGCTGGGTGGTGAAAATCTAGAGTCGGCCGCCGGCTGTTGTGCTGGTGCAGTCCCCGGGCCGGCTACCGCAGTCCCCAAGCCGGCTACTGCAGTCCCCGAGCCGGTTGCCGAAGCCCCCGGGCCGACTACTGAAGTCCCGGGGTCGCCCGCTTGGTTCTTCGAGCCGGACCCGGCCGCGTCGGGGTCAGGCGGCACGAAGATGGAATCGGACTCTGGAGATGGCTTGATGGACAGCTTGAGGAGGCGTTGTAGAGCGACGCCTGTTGGTATTGCTTGCTGAGTGGAGCCTATTCGAGCCAGGGCATCGGCTGGCTCGTTGTCGGCTCGCGGTACATGGAGGAACTCGCATCCTTCAAAGTATCCGCTGAGTTGTTGGACCAGGAAGCGGTTGCTTGCCATATTTGCGTCCTTGGCGTCCCAGTCGCCGGATGATTGCTGGACCACCAAGTCCGAGTCGCCATAACATAGGATCCGGCGGATGCCGAGTTCCTTGGCAAGCCGGAGCCCGTGTATGAGCGCCTCGTACTTGGCCACGTTGTTCGAGGTGGCAAAGTGAATTTGCAGCGTGTATCTGAGCTTGTCGCCCTTGGGAGAGGTAAGGATGATGCCGGCTCCCAAGCCGGTGCGCATCTTGGACCCGTCAAAGTGCATGCGCCAATGGGTGGAGTCAGGAGCCGGCGGCAGGTACTGGGTCTCGGCCTAGTCGACGAGGAAGTCGGCCAGTGCTTGGGACTTGATGGCGGTGCGGGGCTGGTAGAAGATCGTGTAAGGGGCCAGCTCGATGGCCCATTTCGCCACCCGGCCGGATGCGTCTCGGTTGCCTATGATCTCGGCCAGCGGGGCGGTGCATACGACCGTGACGGGGTGCTCTTGAAAGTAGGGCTTCAGCTTCTTGGCGGTGAAGTACACGCCGTAACACATCTTCTGGTAGTGCGGGTAGTTCTGCTTTGAAGTGGACAGCACCTCGCTCAAATAATACACCGGCCTCTGGACCGGCTGGGCTCGGCCTTCTTCTGGGCGTTGGACTATGATGACGGTGCTGACCACCCGGCTGGTTGCGGCAATGTAAAGGAGCATGGGCTCTTTCTCAGTCGGCGCCAGGACGGGCGGCGTGGCTAGCATCTTCTTTAGCTCGTGAAAAGCTTGGTCGGCCTGGTCGTTCCACTCGAATTGAGTGCTCTTCTTCATGAGGCGGTAGAGGGGGAGAGCCTTCTCTCCGAGCCGGCTGATGAAGCGGTTCAAGGAGGCCAAGCATCCGGTGAACTTTTGGATGTCTCGAAGCTTGGTGGGGATCGCCATTCTCTCGATGGCCTTGATCTTCACCGGGTTGCATTCGATGCCGCGTTCGGAGACCAGGAAGCCTAGGAGCTGGCCGGCTGGCACTCCGAGGGTTGAGCTTGATTTGGAACCGGCGTAGGTTCTCGAATGTTTCCTTGAGGTCTCCCAGCAGAGTGCCGTGCTTCTCCGTCTTCACCACAATATCGTCCACGTAGACGTGAGCGTTTCTGCCGAGTTGCTTGAGGAGGCACTTCTGCATGCAACACTGAAAAGTGGCACCGGCATTTCTTAAGCCGAATGTCATAGTCTTGTAGCAGAAGGCTCCAAATGGCGTGATGAAGGCGGTCTTCAGGCGATCGTCCGGATCTAGCATTATCTGGTGATATCCTGAGTAAGCATCCAAGAAACTCAACAGCTCGCATCCGGCCGTGGAGTCTATACACATGCGCCACTTGTTATTCTTCTTTAGCACAAGGACCGGGTTGGCGAGCCATTCTGGAAAGAAAACTTCCATAATGAAGCCGGCTGCCAGAAGCCGGGCTATTTCCTCTCCCACAATCCTGCGTTTATCCTCCGACAGTCGGCGAAGGGGTTGTTTGACTGGCTTTGCGTCTTCTCGGACGTGTAGTTTGTGCTCGGCGAATTTCCTCGGAACACCCAACATGTCCTTGGGGGACCATGCAAAGATGTCCCGATTCTCACGGAGGAAATCGGCGAGCTCGCCTTCCTATTTGCTCTTCAGGCTTGCCCCGATGACAGCGAACCTCTCTGGATGCTCAGGGTCAAGAGGTATCTTCTTCGTCTCCTTGGCCGGCTGGAAGGATCCTTGAGCATCGTGCTCCTTGGGGTCGGGGTACACGGCCGACTGCTTGCCGGCTATGGCCATGACTCGGTCCAGCATCTTCTTTTCTTCGGCAATCACAAGGGACTCGGCCAGCCGGCTGCTGGCTGCCGAGCACTCAGAGGACTTCTTGTAATCGCCGGCTACGGTGATGACGCCTTTGGTGCTCGGTATCTTCATCTTGAGGTATGCATAGTGGGGAACTGCCATGAATTTGGCCAAGGCAGGTCGGCCAAGCAATGCATGGTAAGGGCTCTCCAGGTCCACCACTTCAAACCAGATCGCTTCCCGGCGGAAATGCTCCTTGTCCCCAAAAAGTACATCAATCTTGATTTTGCCAATGGGGGCACAGGACAGGCCGGGTACAATGACATGGAACACTGTTCTAGTTGGCATGAGCTGCTTCGTCTTGACATTTAGCTTCTCCAGGGTATCACGGTACAGGATGTTGATGCTGCTCCCGCCGTCTATCAGCACGCGGGAGAAGCGGGCAGCGCGTCTGTCCGTCACGAGGTTGGCTTCCAGGACCAGCGCATAAGAGTCGGGAGACGGCATCACCTCTGGATGGTCGGCCCGGCTCCAGCTGATGGGCTTTTCTGACCAATGCATGTGTCCGGCGGGGTTGGCAGCGACCATGCTGACTTCCTGGTGCTCTCGGCGTTTGCTGCGCTGGTCTTCGGGCTGGCTCGTAAAGACGATGTAGGTTGCTTGCTCGTCAGGGAACTCGTCATGCACGGCTCCGACTGCTGGCCGAGCCGCCGGAGGTGGCGGGCCGGCAGGCGGAGGCAGCGCGAGCCCCTCGCCTTTGGAGATTCGGGTGAGCCAATGGCACTTTCGGGTTGTGTGGTTGGACGGCTGCGCACCGCTGTGGAACTTGCAGGGGTGTCGAGAGTTTGCTCGTAGGAGAAGGCCGGCTGCCAAGCCGGCCGGCCGCCCTTGGGTTTCTTGGGCGCGGGCCGCCCTTCAGGCGGCACGTCTTCAACTGTGGCCACCTGCCGACTGGCGGGAGGCGGCGCGGTGCCCTTGCGCTTGTGGTCGTTCGGGTGTGTGCGTCGGCCGGGATCCCCAGCCGGCGTCTTGGGCGCCGGGTTGAGTACTTTTCCGGACGCGTCTACCCGAAGCTCAGTCTTCATTGAGGAGTCGGCGGTCGCATATTTGTCCGCTATGTCCAGAAGCTCGTCGAGGGAAGCCGGATCGTCGCAGAGAAGCTTGTGCTTGAGGAGGGTACCTTCTCGGCACCCGGCTGTGAAGTATTCTATGGCTTGCACCTCGTGCACCCCCTCGCAAGAATTGCGGAGCTCGGCCCAACGCGTGAGGTAGTCGCGAGTGGACTCGGCCGGGCCCTGTACGCACAGGGAGAGCTGCCTAGGCTTGGGGGCCCGCTTGTAGGTGCTGGTGAAGTTGCGGATGAAAGCTTCGGTGAAATCTAGCCAGCTGTTGATGCTGAGAGGCTTGAGGCTATTGAGCCAGGTCCACGCCGTGCCTTGCAGCATGAGGGGCATGTACTTCACGGCAACGCGCCGGTTGCCATTGGCTATGCTGACCGCCGTGGAGTAGTCGATCAACCAATCTTCCGGCTTCACGGAACCATTGTACTTGGGCGTGTCTCTTGGGAGCGAGAACCCTTTGGGGAAAGGCTCGTCGCGGATGCGGGGGCCGAAACAAGGCGGGCCGACATCGTCTTCTTCTTCCAGCGCCAGGGATCGCGCCAGGCGGTCGATCCGATGGCGGGCGTCGTTCTCGCCGACTCCTTCGCGGCGACCTAGTCGGCCACTGAGAGTCGGGTGTGCCACTGGCGGCGGGGTGGGATATCTCTCTCCACGGGGTCGAGGCGGAGGCGGGTTGCCCCGCCATTCCATGGCTCGGGGATGGCCGTCCGCGTCTTGCTCGATGGAGATTTGGGTCCGGCTTCGGCTGGCCGCCGGCTCTTTCTCGCGCCGCGCACGGGTGTTGCTCGTAGTCGGTGTCCGGGACGTCGCGCCGTGATCTCGGCGCGGGGGAGGGCTTCCCGTGTGGGCGTCGGCTTCGTGCCGCTGTGCGGCTGCATCGATCAGCTGCTAGATGCGCCGGGTCATGTGGGGGAGGTCTTTGGCCTCCAAGCCGTCCAACTCGTCCACGGCCGCCTGGGCGGCGCGCAGGTTCTCGAGTGGAGTGGCGTAGACTGGGCGATCGACTCCCAGCATGTCGGCGATGATGGCGCCGCGTTGCTTGACAAGGCCGGCCCAGCTTGGCCCGCTTGGGGCCGGCGTGCCGAAGGCGGCGCGGTCAGCTTTGCGCTGGTAGGCCTCTGTGAGGCGTCTCACGGAAGCCAGCCTCCGGCCCTCTGCAAGGAGGGCGAGGCGGCGTGCCACCAGTGCTTCGTCGTCGGCATTAGCCGGGAGTGGGGTGGACAAGTCGTGGGCCGCCACGTGCGGGACGTCGTGGGCGCTCTCGCCGGCCGGGCCGCCGTGGCCGATGACCAACACTTCGGTGGTGACAGTATCGCAGCCGTCGGTCCGAGGAAGCGGGTCGTTGTAGATCGCGACGTTGGTGGGGAAGGTGTCGAAGGAGGCCGTTTCGGAGTCGACATGCATCGGGTCGGTGGAGCCAACCGACTCCAGATCCACAGCGGGCTCGCTGGAGACATGGAGCTGGCCGAGGAGGTTGGCGAGGTGATCGGTGCCCGCATCGGAGGCGAGCTCGTCATAGATGAGGGTTTCGTCGGGGAGATCAGCGAGGCTGCTCGCCGTGCGGATGCTGGTGATGCCTTGCAGCGCGTCGTGGCTAGCGCCATCGGGCGTGCCGGGCTGGCTACGCTCGTTGGGGAGGAAGAGGGTTCCCGTCCAGAACAGGTCTCCGGACGACGGTGCACCTGGCCCCACGGTGGGCGCCAAATGTCGGGTGGTAGGTGCGACATATGCCAACGGGTGGCTTATCATTGTGGGAACCAGTAAGACGTCGCCGGTGCCTGGAAATGGGAGGAGGCGAAGACATGCACGCCGGCGAATCTTACCCAGCTTCGGGGCTCTCCGTGGAGATAACACCCCTACTGCTGCTCTGCGGGGTCTCCGCATGATCACTAGATGAACAAGTAGCTACACAATGCTCCTTGAGCTGTTCGGTGGGAGGGGGAAGAAGGGCACGACTGGCTTGCTTCTCCTCCTTGTGTGTGTCTAAATCTAGCTGAGGATCGAACCCTTTGCATGGGTGCCCCGGGGGGTTTATATAGGCCTACCCCCCGGGGGTACAATGGTAATCCGACTGGGCGCGGGGCCCAGCCGTCTGTGACCGCGCTCGCCGGCTTCTGCGCTGACTGCTGGGGCCCACCGGCTGGTGGGTCCCGCCGGCTGCCAACTCCTTGGCAACAGGCAGGCCCCACTGCCAAGGGTCTTGTCGATGGCTGGTTACTGTTGCCTCATCCTAATGACGAGGGCTTCGTTGAGGTAAGCGTGGCTACAGTGCGGCCATCCAGCGGGCGATTACCGTAGCCTTACCGCGTCTTGTCTCCTTAATGGGGCGTCTTCTTCGAGGGGGGAAGCGAGCCGGCTGCGGGGAGCCGGCCCCGTCTCGGGCCGACTGGGGGAGGCCAGGCCGCCTTCGGGTGTTTCTCTGCCCGAAGGGGCCCACCGCCCGTGGGCCGTACTGGTAGCCCGTCGTGGATGACATCTGGGTCAACATGGCAACAGTGCCGCGCCGGACAGGTCATGGCCACTCCGTACGGCGCACTGTGCCAGGCGTGCTCCGGGATTCGGGGGTGGCAGGCTTTACTGTAGCCACGCCCCGTCTCATTGCCGCTAGGTGGATGCAAACTTTGAGGGTACGGTCTCGACCGCTTTATGGGAGCCGGCTTCTTGGAGTCGGCCTCCTCATGGCCGGCTTCTTGGAGTCGGCATCTTGGAGCCGGCTTCTTCGAGTCGGCCTCCCATGGTTTTCTTCATGAGGGGTAAAGTCGGGCCGCCTTCTTCGAGCTGGCCTGGGTGACAGCCAGCAAGGGGAAGGCGGCCCCACGTCTTGGATTCCTGAGAGCCGGACGGGCTCGTAATTTTTTCAGAAGGGCCAGGGGAAGCCGGCTAGGCTACCCATGGCTATTTACTCCGACAAGGTCTGATCCGTCGAAGCACTTAACTCGGCTTAAATTCATCTCCTGGGCCATCCAAAGGCCATGGAGCAAGGCCTCATATTCAACTACATTGTTAGTACAAGGGAACATTAAGCAGAGAACATAACAAAACTTGTCACCTTGTGGGGAAGTTAATATGACTCCAGCCCCCAAGCCCTCCAACTGTCTGGACCCATCAAAATGAATAGTCCAGTACGTGTTATCTGGCTTCTCCTCCAGTGCCCGCAACTCTGTCCAATCATTAATGAAGTCCACAAGTGCTTGTGATTTGATTGCTGTGTGAGGCATATATTTTATCCCGTGAGGTCCAAGTTCAATAGCCCACTTGGCAATCCGGCCAGTCGCCTCTCTGTTTTGGATCATATCTCCCAGAGGGGCTGAACTAACCACTGTGATGGGATGACCTTGAAAATGATGCTTGAGCTTCCGGCTTGCCATGAAAACTCCATACACCAGCTTCTGCCAATGCGGGTACCTCTGCTTTGATTCAATAAGCACCTCACTGATGTAATAAACCGGCCGTTGAACCGGATACTCCTTTCCGGCCTCCTTGCGTTCCACCACAATAGCCACACTAACAGCCCGGGCATTAGCACCCATGTATAGCAATAGGGGCTCTTTATCAACCAGAGCCGCAAGAACGGGCGGCTCGGCCAACTGTCTCTTTAAATCCTCAAACGCTTTATCAGCCGCGTCACTCCAGACAAAGTCATCCATTTTCTTTAGCATCCGATATAAAGGGATAGCCTTCTCCCCAAGGCGACTGATAAACTGGCTCAAAGCCGCAATCCGGCCCGCTAAACGCTGAACGTCATTGATACATGTCGGCTTAGCCAGAGAGGTGATAGCTGTGATCTTCTCCGGATTAGCCTCAATGCCCCTGTTAGACACCAGAAAACCCAAGAGCTTGCCTGCCGGAACACCAAAGACACATTTGGCTGGATTAAGCATCATCTTATAAACCTGGAGGTTATTAAAGGTTTCCCTCATGTCATCTATCAATGTTTCCTCCTTCCTAGATTTTACCACATATGCATGAACATTGCACCCAATCTGCTTATGAAGACAATTCTGAACACAGCGCTAATAAGTCGCCCGGGCACTCTTGAGCCCAAAAGGCATAGATACATAGCAGAAGGCTCCAAAGGGAGTTAGGAAAGTTGTCTTCTCCTGGTCCTTAACTGCCATTTTGATCTGATGATAACCAGAATAAGCATCCAAAAAACACAATCGGTCACAACCCGCTGTAGCATCAATAATCTGATGAATACGAGGGAGGGCAAAGGGATCAGCTGGACAAGCCTTGTTCAAGCATGTGTAGTCCACACACATACGCCAAGTGCCATTTTTCTTAAGAACCAGCACCGGATTAGCCAGCCACTCAGGGTGAAAGACCTCCACGATAAACCCAGCGGCCAATAGCCGAGCTACCTCCTCACCAATAGCCTTATGCCTTTCTTCGTTGAAGCGGCGGAGAAACTACCAGACCAGTTTAAACTTAGGATCTATATTAAGTGTGTGCTCAGCGAGTTCCCTCCGTACACCTGTCATGTCAGAAGGCTTCCATGCAAAGATGTCCCAGTTCTCACGGATGAACTCGATGAGCGTGTTTTCCTATTTGGGATCCAGATTAGCGCTGATGCTGAACTGCTTGGATGAATCGCGAAACAAAATCAACCATCTTAGTGTCCATAGCCGATTTAAACTTCAACGCCGGATCATGCTCCGTAGTTGGCTTTTTCAGAGAAGTCATGTCCGCCGGATCAACATTGTCTTTATAAAACTTCAGCTCCTCTGTGGCACAAACCGACTCAGCATAAGCCGCATCACCCTCTTCACATTACAAAGCAATCTTCCTGCTCCCATGTACTGTGATGGTCCCCTTATGACCAGGCATCTTAAGCTGCAGATAAATATAACACGGCCTCGCCATGAACTTGGCATAAGCCGGTTGTCCGAACAGGGCATGATACAGACTCTTGATTTTCACCACCTCAAAAGTCAACGTCTCCGACCTCGAATCATGATCATCTCCAAAAGCCACCTCTAGGGCTATCTTGCCAACTGGATACACCGATTTACCAGGCACCACACCATGAAAGACAGTGTTCGACGGCTTAAGACTCTTATCTGTCAGTCCCATACGGCGGAAGGTTCATAGTAAAGGATATTGATACCGCTCCCTCCATCCATAAGCACTTTGGTGAACTTGTAGCCCCCGACTTGAGAAGCCACCACTAAGGCCAGATGACCTGGATTATCAACCCGGGGCGGGTGATCCTCTCGACTCCATAAAATGGGTTTTTCAGACCAGCGTAAGTACTGAGGCACTGCCGGTTCAACGGAGTTCACGGCCCTCTTGTGAAGCTTCTGATCGTGCTTACACAAGCTAGTGGTAAAGACATGATACTGCCCGCTATTCAACTGCTTCGGAATACTCTGATAACCCGATTGCTGCTGCTGTTGATTCCCCTCATGGTTATAACCTCCCTGATTACCCTAATTGCCTTGATTACCATGTCCGGTTTGATTGCCTTCGAACCCTGAACCGGAGCTGTTACCTCCATAATCCGGCCCATGAAATCCACCTCCTGAACCGTCGGGCGGTCCATTGTCATATTGAAATAGATTGGAATTTTTGCACTCCTGCATAATGAAGCAATCCTTCCGAAGATGCGAAGCTGGCCTCTACTTCGATCCCTGTTTTGGGCAAGGCTGATTTAGCAGACATTCAAGATTGGGACCTGATCCTCCACCCCGCTGGGGCCGTTTACCCTTGCGATGCTGACCGTTATCCTGGGCATTGGTGTTAGCCACAAAGTCCAAGCTATCGTCTGTGTTGCGCTTACCATTGTTCCCATGACCTACCAGGTTATGCTGCTGCCCCTTGGCACTGCCATTCTTTTTCCCTTTCCCTGGTTTGTCCTCTTCAGAATCGGGGTCCTTGGTACTATCTGAATCAGCATACTTAACCAAAGCGGCCATAAGCGTTGACATGTCATTACAATGACGTTTGAGCCTTCCCAACTTCAGTTTTAATGGCATGAACCGGCAGTTGCCCTCCAACGTCAAAACTGTTGTATCTGCATTGATGCGGACTGATGAATGCAAAATAGCTGAGACTCGCTTCATCCAATGGGTCGTAGACTCCCCATCCTCTTGAACACAAATGGCTAGGTCCACAATTGACATGGGCTGCTTACATGTATCCTTGAAATTCTGGATAAACCGACTCTTTAACTCGGCCCATGACGCAATGGAGTTAGCTAGTAGACTCTTTAACTAGGTACGGGCCGTTCCCTCTTACATCATGGTGAAATACTAAGCACACACCGCTTTGTCCACATCCAACATCTCCATTCCCATCTCATAACTCTCAACCCATGATTCAGGGGGCAAATTGGTAGTGTAATTGGGCACCTTACGAGGGCCTTTAAAATCCTTGGGCAGTCGCACATTACGCAGGGCCAGGGTGAGGCATGGTACCCCCAAAGAACTGAAGAGCACACCCGGGTCCAATGAGGTGGTCGGACGAGCCAGAGTAGCCTGACGAGCTGCATGCTGAGCTGCTAACTCAGCCTCTCGACATGCTCGGCCACGATCCACCACATCTTGTGCATTAGCACCCCCACCCTCCGGGTTACAGTGCCGCGCACTGCTTGATATAGCTGGTTCCTCAATATGCCTGCTGTAACTCCGGCTTGGAAGGGGGGTGGAATGGATCCTCTCACGACTATGCAAATAAGCCTGCTGCTGGGTTAAAGCCGTTTGGAGGAGTTCCCTAGCCCGTCGTGTTTCAACCGCCACCGGTGACTCATCATTGATCGGGAGAGCTGCCAATCGTGAAACGACGGCCACAATGTTATCCAATGGGTTGGAGTAATGCCCCGCGGGTGTCGGAACGCGCTGTGACACAATGTTGTTCTGATGAGGCGCGTCCATCATGCGCGGCTGAACCAGCGCTCCTGTTACCGGCGCCTCAGCCCGATTTACCACTGGCTGGTTACTGGTTCCTGCTCCTGGTGTGTTGAAGAGATTTCTCGGCTCATAACCCGGCGGGAGGTGCGGCCGGTATCTCCTCCTCATGAAATCATATGAGGCGCTTTGATCCAGCCTAAGACGGTAGGCCTGAGCTTCTAACTCGGCCCGTTCTGTAGCCATCCTGGCGTTCTCTGCTGCCAGGTCCACTTTAGCCTGAGTTATATGATCTTTCACCTTTGCAATCTCCGCGTTCTGCTGATCTCGGTTTGCTGCATCCACCTCTGCTGCCAGCAACATTGCTAAAGCGTCGAACAAATCAGACAATACCTGAGCCGAAGGCGGCACAGAGCCCCCTGCCCCTACTGGCGTTGCTGTTGCTGAACCAGAGATCATTGCCGCAACTATAGAAGAGTGTTGTGATGGCTGTGTACCGGTCATGAAGACCGCGACCCGGCTTGGCAGATCGAGGGGGTCCGAAATACTGTTGCCATCGGAACCTCCACTAATCTGGCCATCCTGCAGTTGGTACATGGACTCGGTCTCTTCGGTTGAAGACTCGTCGTCGGAACAGACAACGGTTTCTCCATCAGATGCCAGTCCATCCTCATATTCCGCTCCATGAATGACACCTACGAAGACATGCCTTGCTGCGGGCTGAACCGGGGCAGGGCTTGCACGCTGAGCCATCTTGATGATGTCGGTGCAGATGTCCGGCTTAGGGCCCGGTTCACCGATCTTGCCAATGAAGACGTGAATTCCTCCAAAGGGAACCGGGTACCCGTACTCAATTGAACCGTCCTCGGGACCCCATCCTGCGTCGTCGATGTAGAGCTTGCCGCGGCGACTCTTAGTCATCCGGCCCACAGCGTATCCCTTGAGTCCTTCGAAGCTGCCCATCAAGAACTCGAAACCATCGTGTGAGGGCCCCACGGTGGGCGCCAACTGTCTTGGTTTTGTCACGGCATATGTCCTCGTGAAAGGACTTAGTTGTGGAGCCATCGCTACGGGTTAGCTTAAAGGGGTTAAACCGGACAAGGGGCACGAGAGTTTTATACTAGTTCGGCCCCTTACGATGAAGGTAAAAGCCTACGTCTAGTTGTGATGGAATTGCTGGGGTTTCGACGACCACGGAGCGAATCCGCTTTGCCTAGCTCTCGAGTTGTTGTTGTGTGTTTTCCCTAAACCGCCGCCGGGTCGTCCCTTTATATACATAGGTCAACACCCATCGGTTTACAGAATCCCGAGGTTGGATCATCAATGTGTCCAACTCGGTCTCTATCCTTCCTATCTTACAATACAAGTTACATGAGAAAGTCGGTTTACATCTACAGGCCTTAACCCGCCTTTGGGCCTTGGGCCTTCGTAAAGCGCCACCATCCTCATGTCTTCATGGGCTTCTAATCTTCATAGAGTTAACCCGGCTACTCCTGGCCGGTTTACGTCCAGTAGTAATATCCCCAACATGCTGCCATTTAAATAGCCTTAGGGCTATGCCAGATAATCGTATTCATCAATGATGTACTCTTCTATACATGTATTTGATGAATATTCTTGTACCTGGAATGTTGTATTATGGACCTGTCTGTCAGGACCCCGACTCGATGTCACATCGATCTAGCTCGTAACACTTCATATCACTTTGCGGCCTCACGCACGGTATCCCCACGGGTGTCGTCTTACCTTTTCCCGGGACCGTTTGCGCCTTTTGGCTCACGTATATGATAGTGTCGCTAGCATCCATATGATAAAGAGCCCGGGCTGACATGACTAGTCGTAAACCCAAAGTGGCACAGACTTACAGGGACAGGCATCCATGACCCAGCTTCGAACGTGTCGGTCAACAGCAAGTGGGTCCGGGCTGTAGCACTGGGCTAGCAGGACTCCGGTAAACCGGGCTGCAGCGGGCTAACAGGACTCCGATACTCAAAGCGTGACATTTCCCCGAAGGGACAGACACAGGAACGAAGAAGGACACATGCCGGCCAGCCTAAGTGTTCCAGAGCAGTAGCAAGCTACCATGGCTCAGCGGTAACACTAGGAGACATTTCCCGGTAAGAGAGGCTACTAAAGATAAACAACTAGATAGTCAGATCCCACACATACCAAGCATTTCAATCATACACACAATATGCTCGATATGTGCAAATACAACGAAGCATCACAACATGACTCTACGACACAAGTACTTTATTTAAGGCTCAGCGAGCCATACATAACATACACAAAGGTACGGGTCTCACGACCCCACATACAAGTCATACAGTCATACAAACCAGCAGCGGAAGTAACTTGTCTGAGTACAGACAACTAGTAAAATAAAAGAGGCTTGGAAAGCCTAGCTATACAACGTGGTCCTTCACAAGCTCAGGGTCACCACCTGGGTCTTTAGCCTACTCGTTGATGTCAACGTCTACATAGAACCCATCAGAAGGGGTTGCAGCGTCTTCTGTAAAAATGTAGATTATAGCATCATGAGTACAAAGGTACTCAGCAAGACTTACATCAGATCCTACATACATGCATAGTATCAAGAAGGGTTGGTGGAGTTATTGCAGCAAGCCAGCTTTGACTCTTGGCTAGGCTATCCTACGATACTCCAACTTGAAATTGTTTTGCGCACACGAGTCCACTACACACCACTTCAATACACTACCGAGGACTCACCTCCGTCTTCCTACGGAAGAGCCATCCTCGGCACTCACACTTATCTTGAGGCTTTTAATAGTATCCATTTACTTGTCTATGAACTGTATAGGCAACCAAGTAGTCCTTTACCGCGGACGCGGCTATTCGAATAGATCATGTTAACCCTGCAGGGGTGTACTTCTTCATACATGTTTCCACCACTTAGCGTCTGCACACGACATGTGCTCGGCAGACTTCAAGCGAAAGCCGACGTGGGTGTAGACCACGACCTACCTAAACACTTAAGCCTCTAGTCCAGGTTTATCGCCTATTCAGGTTCCATCCGCAGGGAGTCCGGCCGAGGTTTCCCATACGGCCCCGAACGATGTGAACAGGGTTCCCGAGATACCTAACGGGTATTCGGTACACCCAGCCACGTACCTACCGCATCACAGCCCACCCCTACGGTCAGCGCTGTCCACGGCCTCCAGTAGGCTACAAACACCAGAAACTACTTGCAACTCCTGGACAGAGAGCTAGGGTGAATAAGAAGTCGAGCGGGGTCATATTTCAGGGCCCAATGCATGGTAGTAGCTGTATCTTAAATCACACATACAGATCTCAGTGCTTAAGGTCGGCTTCAATGAAACAACCCACCATGTACTCCTACATGGCCTCTCATCGATACCTTTACCAAATCGTGTTCACCACACCACTCTCATTTCCGACATAATCATTTCACTCTAGCCCATCACCCAGATG
Organism: Triticum aestivum; assembly: GCF_018294505.1. Lineage (NCBI taxonomy): Eukaryota > Viridiplantae > Streptophyta > Magnoliopsida > Poales > Poaceae > Triticum > Triticum aestivum. The sequence continues at coordinate 109,150,157 of NC_057800.1, read as the reverse complement.
AACCAGACCTGACACGACTCTAAGCATAGCAGGCATAGCAAGGTAGGAACAACACATACATATGGCTCAATCAACTCCTACACATGCTAGTGGGTTTCATCTAGTTACTGTGGCAATGACAGGTCATGCAGAGGAAATGGGTTCAACTACCGTAGCACACAACAGTTTGAATCGCGTTGTCTTAATGCAGTAAAAGAGAGCAGGAGCGAGAACATGGGATTGTATCGATATGATCAAATGGTTGGTTGCTTGCCTGATGGTTCGTTGCACGGATACGATTCTTCGTTAGGGTAATCACGGTACTCCTCGGGGACAGATCCTGTCGCAAAGGGTAACGATACACAGGCATCACCAAACAATGTGCAACAATATGATGCATGCATGAAACATGGCAATATGAGTGTGTTGGGCTAATGCAACTAAAACCAGATGTGTTTGAGCAAATTTGAATCAAAGATTCAAATTCCAAATTCAAATATGGCCTTTTAAAGTGCCTTTTCTTGTTCTGATTAAAACATCAAGTTAACTTGTTTGATCATGCATGAGAATAGTACAGATGGATAGATTGGATTTTTCTGATCATTTTTCATATATTATTTGTCCAATTTGGAGTTACAGAATAAAAGTTATGAGTTTTTGAAGTTTAAATAATATTCTGGAATTTCCTGATTTAATTTAAATCCAGAAATTCAATTACTGCGTCAGCCTGACATCATAGTGACATCAGCAGGTCAACAGGGCTGGCTCGGGTCAAACCTGACGTGTGGGGTCCACACGTCAGTGTCACAGGGCTAATCCCGCGTTGACCCCGGGCTGGTTAGCTTTGACTAAGCCCTGGGGCCCACTTGTCAGCGTCAGTAGGTGGTGGGTTAGTGGCTAATTAACTGGGCCACGTCAGCTCGCCGGAGTTCTGGCCGGCGGCGACCAACAGTGCGGCGGCGATAGTGGTTTTGGTCGTTTCGGCCACCAAATGGAACGCGGCGACCACCGGAGTGAAGCTGAGGATGACCCGCGGCTCTTGGCGGAGTCCGTTGGGGTCGGGGTGGCCGGAGTTGACGGCGGTGAGCTCGGCTGCGGCCGCCGGGTTTCGGTTGTGCGCGGGATTGGTGCTGGAGCTCGAAGTCGAGCAAAGTGAGGCGCTAGGGATGCTCTACTGGGTTCTGTGAACGCGTTGGACTCGCCGGGGTGACCAAATGGTCACCGGAGCTGCGTCGACGGCGAGCTCGGCGACGGCGGAGGTTCGGCCGTGGTGGAGATGCAGCTATGGTGAGGGAACGAGGGGAAGGAGAGGGGGAAACGGCTCGGGGGCTCACCGCGGTTGCAGTGGGCGTCGAAGCGGGCTCGGGGACGCGCTGGAGACGGCGAATTCGTCGGCGACGGTGATCGGAGCCCGAAGAGGGGAACGGCGACGTGGCGGCGATGCAGGGCTTCCGGGGACTCGTGGAGCGGTGGGGAGGAAGAGGGAGTTGTGGCGGAGCTTCTGAGCTACTCGGGGGAGCGAGGGGTGGCCGGAGACAGTGGCTACGGCGAACGGCGGCGACGGTGTGCTTCGGCCGAGAGCGAGAGAGAGCGAGGGAGAAACGGGGGAGAGTGAGCGAGAGCAGGGGGGATCGGGATGGGCTGCGGACGTCGTCCACGCGGCCAGGAGGGCGTCGGCAAGCAGGAGGTGGCCGCGCGGCCGCGCGCGCGCGAGCACGCAGCAGCTTCGGGGCGTGGGGAGGAAGACGACGGGGAGCTACAGTGCTGGGCTGGCTAGCTGGGCCGGCCAGCTGGCTGGGCCGCACAGGTAAGTCTTCCCTCTCTTTTCTGTTTTCTGTTTTATTTAATATTTCTGCAACTTTGTTGAATTAAATAAAATACCTAGTCAACTCCAAAAATCACCAAACTACTCCTGGTCCATAGTTGGAATATTTCCAACATGAAACATTTCAGTTTGGAGATATTTGAGCATTTAAATATTTTATATTATTTTAAATGCCCAAATTCAAATATCTATGATTTAATTCAAAGACCCTATGATGGCCTAGAAAAATGTGCACCACTTTTGTCAGAGGTTCTGAACCAAGGCTAAAATGATGGACATTTTAGAAGGGCATTTCAGGTTCATTGAAAAATTATTTTAGTAACCCTAGTTGGTTTCAGAGGGGACTAGGGGTTCTGTCATCCCCATTTCAAGTTTCTGATGAAAAGTAAACATGATGCAACACTCTAATGCATGACTAGCTAGGGTGTGACAACTCTGTCAGGACCCCGACTCGATGTCACATCGATCTAGCTGGTAACACCTCATATCACTTTGCGGCCTCACGCACGGTATCCCCACGGGTGTCGTCTTACCTTTTCCCGGGACCGTTTGCGCCTTTTGGCTCACGTATATGATAGTGTCGCTAGCATCCATATGATAAAGAGCCCGGGCTGACATGACTAGTCGTAAACCCAAAGTGGCACAGACTTACAGGGACAGGCATCCATGACCCAGCTTCGAACGTGTCGGTCATCAGCAAGTGGGTCCGGGCTGTAGCACTGGGCTAGCAGGACTCCGGTAAACCGGGTTGTAGCGGGCTAACAGGACTCCGGTACTCAAAGCGTGACATTTCCCCGAAGGGACAGACACAGGAACAAAGAAGGACACATGCCGGCCAGCCTAAGTGTTCCAGAGCAGTAGCAAGCTACCATGGCCCAGCGGTAACACTAGGAGACATTTCCCGGTAAGAGAGGCTACTAAAGATAAACAACTAGATAGTCAGATCCCACACATACCAAGCATTTCAATCATACACACAATATGCTCGATATATGCAAATACAACGAAGCATCACAACATGACTCTACGACACAAGTACTTTATTTAAGGCTCAGTGAGCCATACATAATATACACACAAAGGTACAGGTCTCACGACCCAACATACAAGTCATACAATCATACAAGCCAACAGCGGAAGTAACTTGTCTGAGTACAGACAACTAGTAAAATAAAAGAGGCTTGGAAAGCCTGGCTATACTATGTGGTCCTTCACAAGCTCAGGGTCACCACCTGGGTCTTTAGCCTACTCGTTGATGTCAACGTCTACATAGAACCCATCAGAAGGGGTTGCAGCGTCTTCTGTAAAATGTAGATTATAGCAACATGAGTACAAAGGTACTCAGCAAGACTTACATCAGATCCTACATACATGCATAGTATCAAGAAGGGTTGGTGGAGTTATTGCAGCAAGCCAGCTTTGACTCTTGGCTAGACTATCCTACGATACTCAAGTTTGAAATAGTTTTGCGCACACGAGTCCACTATTCACCACTTCAATACACTACCGAGGATCCACCTCCATCTTCCTACGGAAGAGCCATCCTCGGCACTCACACTTATCTTGAGGCTTTTAGTAGTTTCCATTTACTTGTCTATGAACTGTATAGGCAACCAAGTAGTCCTTTACCGCGGACGCGGCTATTCGAATAGATCATGTTAACCCTGCAGGGGTGTACTTCTTCATACATGTTTCCACCACTTAGCGTCTGCACACGACATGTGCTCGGCAGACTTCAAGCGAAAGCCGACGTGGGTGTAGACCACGACCTACCTAAACACTTAAGCCTCTAGTCCAGGTTTATCGCCTATTCAGGTTCCATCCGCAGGGAGTCCGGCCGAGGTTTCCCATACGGCCCCGAACGATGTGAACAGGGTTCCCGAGATACCTAACGGGTATTCGGTACACCCAGCCACGTACCTACCGCATCACAGCCCACCCCTACGGTCAGCGCTGTCCACGGCCTCCAGTAGGCTACAAACACCAGAAACTACTTGCAACTCCTGGACAGAGAGCTAGGGTGAATAAGAAGTCGAGCGGGGTCATATGTCAGGGCCCAATGTATGGTAGTAGCTGATTCTTAAATCACACATACAGATCTCAGTGCTTAAGGTCGGCTTCAATGAAACAACCCACCATGTACTCCTACATGGCCTCTCATCGATACCTTTACCAAATCGTGTTCACCACACCACTCTCATTACCGACATAATCATTTCACTCTAGCCCATCACCCAGATGAACCAGACCTGACACGACTCTAAGCATAGCAGGCATAGCAAGGTAGGAACAACACATACATATGGCTCAATCAACTCCTACACATGCTAGTGGGTTTCATCTAGTTACTGTGGCAATGACAGGACATGCAGAGGAAATGGGTTCAACTACCGTAGCACATAGCAGTTTGAATCGCGTTGTCTTAATGCAGTAAAAGAGAGCAGGAGCGAGAACATGGGATTGTATCGATATGATCAAATGGTTGGTTGCTTGCCTGATGGTTCGTTGCACGGATACGGTTCTTCGTTAGGGTAATCACGGTACTCCTCGGGGACAGATCCTGTCGCAAAGGACATCGATACACAAGCATCACCAAACAATGTGCAACAATATGATGCATGCATGAAACATGGCAATATGAGTGTGTTGGGCTAATGCAACTAAAACCAGATGTGTTTGAACAAATTTGAATCAAGGATTCAAATTTCAAATTCAAATATGGCCTTTTAAAGTGCTTTTCCTTGTTCTGATTAAAACATCAATTTAACTTGTTTGATCATGCATGAAAATAGTACAGATGGATAGATTGGATTTTTCTGATCATTTTTCATATATAATTTGTCCAATTTGGAGTTACAGAATAAAAGTTATGAATTTTTGAAGTTTAAATAATATTCTGGAATTTCCTGATTTAATTTAAATCCAGAAAATCAATTACTGCGTCAGCCTGACGTCAGTGTGACGTCAGCAGGTCAACTGCGGCTAGCTGAAGTCAAACCTGACGTGTGGGGGCCACACGTCAGTGACAGGGGGGGTTAAACAGATTTAAGTTAATTCTAATTACTAATTAGTGGCGCTGGGGCCCACTGTCAGTGTCAGGGGGGGTTGACTAACAGTAGTTAGCGCTAACCTAACCATCTGGCCGACAGGGCCCACGCGTCAGTGACCCTGGGGGGTCAAACCCCAGGTCGGACCAGTCAAACCCCACCGGCGACATGACGCCGGCGAGATCCGAGACGGCGGCGAGAGTGCTTTTTGCCATTCCGGCGACCAAATGGACGGCGGAAGGCATCTACGTGTTGCTGAGGTTGAGCCGCGTCTATTGGTGGTGGTGGTTGGGCTCGGGGTGGCCGGAGTTGACGGCGGCGAGCTCGGCTGCGGCGGCCGGAGTTCGGGTGCGGTCGGGATCAGTGTTGCAGGGGGTTTGGGGAGGCGTTGGTGCGTTCTACGTGCTCCTGGTGATGTGTGGAGCACGATGGTGTGCTCGGTTGGGCGCTACGGCGACCGTGGCCACGACGGCGACATCGCCGGCGGCGTGGAGCTCTCGGTCGAGGTGGAGCTAGGGCCTAGAGGTCGGGAGAGACCAGGGAAGAAGGGGGAAACGATCCGGGAGCTCACCGCGGTTGCAGTGGGCGTCGAAGCGGGCTCGGGGACGTGCCGGAGACGACGAATTCGACAGCGACGATGATCGGAGCCGAAGAGGGGAACGGCGATGTGGCGGCGATGCAGGGCTTCCGGGGACCCGTGGAGCGGTGGGGAGGAAGAGGGAGTTGTGGCGGAGCTTCTGAGCTAGTCGGGGGAGCGAGGGGTGGTCGGAGACGACTGCTACGGCGAACGGTGGCGACGGTGGTGTTCGGCCGTGTGAGAGAGAGAGCGAGGGAGAGGAAGGAGAGAGCCGGGGAGAGTGAGAGAGAGCAGGGGGGATCGGGACGGGCTGCGGGCGTCGTCCACGCGGCCAGGAGAGCGTCGGCAAGCAGGAGGTGGCCGCGCGGCCGCGCGCGCGCCAGCACGCAGCAGCTTCGGGGCGAGGGGAGGAAGACGACGGGGAGCTACAGTGCTGGGCTGGGTCGGTTGCTGGCTGGGCCGGCCAGCTGGCTGGGCCGCACAGGTAAGTCTTCCCCTTTCTTTTCTGTTTTCTGTTTTCTTTAATATATCTGCAACTTTGTTGAATTAAATAAAATACCTAGGCCACTTCAAAAATCACCAAACTATTTCTGGCCCATAGTTGGATTATTTCCAACATGAAACATTTTAGTTTGGAGATATTTGAGCATTTAAATATTTAATATAATTTTAAATGCCAAAATTCAAATAGTTATGATTTAATTCAAAAACCCTAGGATGGCCTAGGAAAATGTGCACCACTTTTGCAGAGGTTCTGAACCAAGACAAAAATGATGGGCATTTTAGAAGGGCATTTCAGGTTCATTGAAAAATTATTTTAGTAAACCCTAGTTGGTTTCTGTCAGGACCCCGACTCGATGTCACATTGATCTAGCTGGTAGCACCTCATATCACTTTGCGGCCTCACGCACGGTATCCCCACGGGGTCGTCTTACCTCTTCCCGGGACCGTTTGCGCCTTTTGGCTCACGTATATGATAGTGTCGCTAGCATCCATATGATAAGGAGCCCGGGCTGACATGACTAGTCGTAAACCCAAAGTGGCACAGACTTACAGGGACAGGCATCCATGACCCAGCTTCGAACGTGTCGGTCAACAGCAAGTGGGTCCGGGCTGTAGCACTGGGCTAGCAGGACTCCGGTAAACCGGGCTGTAGCGGGCTAACAGGACTCCGGTACTCAAAGCGTGACATTTCCCCGAAGGGACAGACACAGGAACGAAGAAGGACACATGCCGGCCAGCCTAAGTGTTCCAGAGCAGTAGCAAGCTACCATGGCTCAGCGGTAACACTAGGAGACATTTCCCGGTAAGAGAGGCTACTAAAGATAAACAACTAGATAGTCAGATCCCACACATAGCAATACACATTACACGTACGCATAACATGCAAGTATGTGCTGTACAACATGGCATCACAACATGACTCAACAACTCATATAGATAAAGGCTCGAAAGAGCCATCATAGCATTTATTGCAAACAGGGGTCACAAGACCCGTCATACAGAGCATACAAGCAACAAGCGGAAGCATTACATGTCTGGGTACAAACATCTACAAAGAAAAAGGCTGAAGAGCCTGACTATCTACAACATCCGATCAAGATCGTAGCTGAGGTACTAGCTACTAGTCGAAGTCCACGAGAACACTAGTAAGACCGAAGTCTTCGCTGCAAAACATAAATAAAGCAACATGAGTACAAAGGTACTCAGCAAGACTTACATCAGATCCTATCATACATGCATTTGTATCAAGAGGGTAATGTGGGGTTTAGTTGCAGCAAGCCAGCTTGACTCTGTGGCTATCCTGTTCTACGACTACCAGAAACTCTGGAGGTGAAACAACGTACACGAGTCCACTAATCACCACACAATACACTACTATGGATTCATCCCCGTCTCCCTACGAGAAGGCCATCCATAGCACTCACACTTGTCTTGAGCATTTTAGAGTATCCACTTCAAGTTGTCTATGTACCATGTAAGCATCCAAGAAGTCCATAACCGCGGACTCGGCTATTCGAATAGATCATGTTAACCCTGCAGGGGTGTACTTCTTCACACACGCTCTCGCCACTTACCGCCATGTACACGTCATGTATCTCGGCAACCTTCAAGCGGAAGCCTGGCGAGGGTGTCGGCCACGACCTGACTAACCACACAAGACTCTAGCCCAGGTTTATCGCCTATTCGGGTTCCATCCGCAAGGAGATCCGGCCGGGGTGTCGCTCACGGCCCCAAACGATGTGAGCAGGGTTCCCGAGCCCACCAACCGGGTGCCACTCGGTACACCGGGCCACGTGTGCCTAGTCTGTCCCAAGCCCACCCTGCCGGGTGCCACTTGGTAGAAAAATAGCACTACCTACAAACACCAGAAACTAGTTGCGACTCCTGGACAGAGACCAAGTTGGTTAATAAGTCGAGAGGGGTCGAGTTACCGGAACCCAATGTGTGGTAGTATCGAGTCATTGGACAACATACACAGAACTCAGTGCTTAAGGACGGTTCCAGTGAGACAACCCACCATGTACTCCTACATGGTCTCTCACCGCTACCTTTACCAAATCGTGTTCACACACTTAACTCTCAGCAATAGAACATATCGTGACACTCCAATTCATTCCCAATGAACCAGACCTGACACACTCTAAGCAATAGCAGGCATAGCATGGTAGGAACACATCAGTGGCTTCAATCAACTCCTACACATGCTAGTGGGTTTCAACTATTTACTGTGGCAATGACAGGTCATGCAGAGGAATGGGTTCAACTACCGCAGCACAAAGTAGCAGATGAATCGTTGTTGTCCTAATGCAATAACTGAGAGCAGGAGCGAGAGAGTAGGGTTTTATCGAAATGAACAAGGGGGGTTGCTTGCCTGGTAAATCAACAAGGGAGGCACTGCTTCACAGACAGGTACTCTGGAACGTCTCCGGAGCAGGACCTATCGAGAAGGAACGGTGCCGGCAATCAATACACAATCATATGCAACAATATGATGCATGAACATGGCATGTAGATGTGATGCTGCTGAGCTAATGCAACTAGTGTTCAATTGGTTTGAAGTCCATTTGAACCAAAGGTTCAAATGCATTTCTAAATTAGGTCTCTTATAGATGCCATAATGTGTTTTCTCATATTCAGCATGTATAGGTTGGTTTGTCATGCATGAAACTAGTACAGATGGAAAGATTGCATTTTTCTGATAATTTTTCATATATAAATTATTTCAATCTGAGCTACGGTTGAATTTCTATGAATTTTTGAAGATTAAATCATTTTCTGGATTTTCTGAATTATTTTAATTCCAGAAAATGTATAATTGCGTCAGCATGACGTCATCATTGCATCAGCGGTCAACGCGGCTGTCCAGGTCAAACCTGACGTGTGGGACCCACACGTCAGTGACACTGGGGTTAACAGGGTTAATTAAAAGGTTAGGGGGGGGGTCGGGCCCACTGGTCAGCATCAGGGGGGGGGTTAGTTAACGGTGATTAGCACTAAGCTAATCACCTGACGGGCCGGCCCCACCTGGCAGGGCTCAGGCGATGGGGGCTCGTCGCCGGCGACCTCTGGACGCGGCGGAGTCCGCGCCACAGGCCACGGGGACGGCGTCTGAGAGCACCGGGGTGTAGCCCGGGCTCTCGCGCATCTGGTAGGGGAGGTGGAAGCAGCAGGGGAGGCCGGAGCTCGCCGGAGCGAAGCTCGGGGCGGCGGCCGGAGTTCGGGCGCGAGCGGGATCGGGCTGCGGGGCACGGGGAGGCCACCTGAGGGGCTCGGCGGCACCCTCGTGGCACCAGGAGCGCGAAGGGAGGCTTGGTTTGGGCGGAGGCGGGCTGAGACGGCGACGGCGACAAGGACGGCGGCGGGAGGCTTCGGCCGTGGTGGGAAGCGGCGCTATGGCACGGGAACGGGAGGGAGAAGAGAGGGGAACGGTGGAGGAGCTCACCGCGGATCCAGCGAGCGCGAGGACGAGGTCGGGGATACCCGGAAGCTCCCGAATCAACGGCGAGTACCCACGGCGGCCGGAGGGGAGGATGGCGACGGCGATGGCTCCACGGGATGCCCCGTCTTGCTTGGCTCGACGAGGAGGTAGAGGGGGTCGCGGCGGAGCTCGGGGGCTCTACGGAGGGGCGAGGGGACGGCGGGGAGCGCGTCGGTGACGAGCTGCGGCGGCGGCAGTGCTTCGGGTGAGAGGGAGAGAGAGCAGGGGGAGAGGAGGAGGGCGAGGGAGAGTGAGAGCGGTGCGGGGCAGCTGCGTGGCGACGTTCCGGACGTCCAGGCGTCGAGGGGGAGGACAGGCAGGCAGGTGCCGTGGCGGCACGGCGGTGCGCACGCGCCGGCCACACGCCTCTGGCCTCCTGGCGGGAGGTGGAGGACGACTGGCGCAAACGCTGTCAGGACCCCGACTCGATGTCACATCGATCTAGCCGGTAACACTTCATATCACTTTGCGGCCTCACGCACGGTGTTCCCACGGGTGTCGCCTTACCTTTGCCCGGGACCGTTTGCGCCTTTTGGCTCACGTATATGATAGTGTCGCTAGCATCCATATGATAAAGAGCCCGGGCTGACATGACTAGTCGTAAACCCAAAGTGGCACAGACTTACAGGGACAGGCATCCATGACCCAGCTTCGAACGTGTCGATCATCAGCAAGTGGGTCCGGGCTGTAGCACTGGGCTAGCAGGACTCCGGTAAACCGGGCTGTAGCGGGCTAACAGGACTCCGGTACTCAAAGCGTGACATTTCCCCGAAGGGACAGACACAGGAACGAAGAAGGACACATGCCGGCCAGCCTAAGTGTTCCAGAGCAGTAGCAAGCTACCATGGCTCAGCGGTAACACTAGGAGACATTTCCCGGTAAGAGAGGCTACTAAAGATAAACAACTAGATAGTCAGATCCCACACATAGCACTACACATTACACGTACGCATAACATGCAAGTATGTGCTGTACAACATGGCATCACAGCATAACTCAACAATTATATAGATAAAGGCTCGGAAGAGCCATCATAGCATTTATTGCAAACAAGGGTCACAAGACCCGTCATACAGAGCATACAAGCAACAAGCAGAAGCATTACATGTCTGGGTACATACATCTATAAATGAAAAAGACTAGAAGCCTGACTATCTACAACATCCGATCAAGATCGTAGCTGAGGTACTAGCTACTAGTCGAAGTCCATGAGAACCCTAGTAAGACCGAAGTCTCCGCTGCAAAAACATAATTAAAGCAACATGAGTACAAAGGTACTCAGCAAGACTTACATCAGATCCTATCATACATGCATTTGTATCAAGAGGGTAATGTGGGGTTTAGTTGCAGCAAGCCAGCTTTGACTCTGTGGCTATCCTAATCTACGACTACCAGAAACTCTGGAGGTGAAACAACGTACACGAGTCCACTAACCACCACACAATACACTACTATGGATTCATCCCCGTCTCCCTACGAGAAGGCCATCCATAGCACTCACACTTGTCTTGAGCATTTTAGAGTATCCACTTCAAGTTGTCTATGTACCATGTAAGCATCCAAGAAGTCCATAACCGCGGACCCGGCTATTCGAATAGATCATGTTAACCCTGCAGGGGTGTACTTCTTCACACACGCTCTCGCCACTTACCGCCATGTACACGTCATGTATCTCGGCAACCTTCAAGCGGAAGCCTGGCGAGGGTGTCGGCCACGACCTGACTAACCACACAAGACTCTAGTCCAGGTTTATCGCCTATTCGGGTTCCATCCGCAAGGAGATCCGGCCGGGGTGTCGCTCACGGCCCCAAACGATGTGAGCAGGGTTCCCGAGCCCACCAACCGGGTGCCACTCGGTACACCGTGCCACGTGTGCCTAGTCTGTCCCAAGCCCACCCTGCCGGGTGCCACTTGGTAGAAGAATAGCACTACCTACAAACACCAGAAACTAGTTGCGACTCCTGGACAGAGACCAAGTTGGTTAATAAGTCGAGAGGGGTCGAGTTACCGGAACCCAATGTGTGGTAGTATCGAGTCATTGGACAACATACACCGAACTCAGTGCTTAAAGACGGTTCCAGTGAGACAACCCACCATGTACTCCTACATGGCCTCTCACCGCTACCTTTACCAAATCGTGTTCACACACTTCACTCTCAGCATCAGAACATATCGTAACACTCCAATTCATTCCCAATGAACCAGACTGACACAACTCTAAGCAATAGCAGGCATAGCATGGTAGGAACACAACAATGGCTTCAGTCAACTCCTACACATGCTAGTGGGTTTCAACTAATTACTGTGGCAATGACAGGTCATGCAGAGGAATGGGTTCAACTACCGCAGCACAAAGTAGCAGATGAATCATTGTTGTCCTAATGCAATAACTGAGAGCAGGAGCGAGAGAGTAGGGTTTTATCGAAATGAACAAGGGGGGGTTGCTTGCCTGGTAAAAACAACAGAGGAGGCACTGCTTCACCGACAGGTACTCTGGAACGTCTCCGGAGCAGGACCTATCGAGAAGGAACAGTGCCAGCAATCAAAACACAATCATATGCAACAATATGATGCATGAACATGGCATGTAGATGTGATGCTGTTGAGCTAATGCAACTAGTGTTCAATTAGTTTGAAGTACATTTGAACCAAAGGTTCAAAGGCATTTCTAAATTAGGTCTCTTATATAAGCCATAATGTGTTTTCCCATATTCAGCATGTATAAGTTGGTTTTTCATGCATGAAACTAGTACAGATGGAAAGGTTGCATTTTTCTGATAATTTTTCATATATAAATTATTTAAATCTGAGCTACGGTTGAATTGATATGAATTTTTGAAGTTTAAATCATTTTCTGGATTTTCTGAATTATTTTAATTCCAGAAAATAAATAATTGCGTCAGCATGACGTCATCAATGCATCAGCGGTCAACGCGGCTGTCCAGGTCAAACCTGACGTGTGGGACCCACACGTCAGTGACAGGGGCTAACAGGGGTTATTTTATTTAATTAAGTGGTTAGGGGGGGGGGTCGGGCCCACTGGTCAGCGTCAGAGGGGGGTTAGTCAACGGTGATTAGCACTAAGCTAATCACCTGACGGCCGGCCCCACCTGGCAGGACTCAGGCGACGGGGGCTCGTCGCCGGCGACCTCTGGACGCGGCGGAGTCCGCGCCACAGGCCACGGGGACGACGTCGGAGAGCACCGGGGCGTAGCCCGGGCTCTCGCGCATCTGGTAGGGTAGGTGGAAGCCGCGGGGGAGGCCGGAGCTCGCCGGAGCGAAGCTCGGGGCGGCGGCCGGAGTTCGGGCGCGAGCGGGGTCGGGCTGCGGGGCACGGGGAGGCCACCTGAGGGGCTCGGCGGCACCCTCGTGGCACCAGGAGCGCGAAGGGGGGCTGGGTTTGGGCGGAGGCGGGCCGAGACAGCGACGGCGACATGGACGGCGGCGAGAAGCTTCGGCCGTGGTGGGGAGCGGTGCTACGGCACGGGAACGGGAGGGAGAAGAGAGGGGAACGGCGGCGGAGCTCACCGCGATCACGCAGAGCAGCACAGCGGGGTCGGGGAGGACCTGGTGACGGCGAATCGACGTCGGCGGACGGCGGAGCCCGAGGAGGAAGACGATGGCGATGGTGGCTCCTCGGGGCACTCCAGCTTGCTTGGCTCGGCGAGGAGGTAGCTGGCGACGAAGCGGAGCTCCTGGGTACGACGGGGAGGCGAGGGGGAGGCGGTGGCTACGGCAACGGCGAGCGAT